>NC_065521.1:41092790-41346033 GCF_006386435.1 Epinephelus moara | reverse complement strand
CCAAAACGCAATGCAAAAATCACATTCCCTTTCTCTTCCGGGAACCAGCGCGATGCTAAACTTCCAGGTTTTGACGTCAGCCCTGGCACACTCTATGTGACTACCCTATGAGACGGAAAATTGGGCACCTCGGATCAACTCGCCAATCTGGCTCCGTGTGTCTAAACGCTTGCAGCTTGCCGGCAAAATGGCCCAACATTCGCAGAAAATCTGGCAGTGTAAAAGAGAGAGACACAGAGCTGCTCCTCTGTTTAATCTGTCTGTTCATTAGTCTACAGTGAGACATCGGTCTATATGTTGCACAGTGCTACGCTAAATCAACCTGTGAGATGAATGAAATTACCGCAGTAGCACACGTGCAGTACAGCGCTGCACTGCTAGTTTGTGTGTGAGGTGGATCACAGCGTGTCGCTGTTCTTCTTGGTAGTTGTAGTCTATTTTGCAACACTGAGACAGCGCCTGGATGCAGACGACAGATATGGTTAGCGACGAGACAGACATTTCATATACAAGACGAATATAACGCAGACAAAGAGTGTGTCGCTCCTTCCCTCCCTCAACCTCTCTGTTGATGCTCTGTGCATAAATAAGATTAATAGCCTCAGTGAATATAAAGATTTAAATAATTGTCCAGCACTAGATTCATTTAAAAGGCCAACAGATGGGAAATTACTTTTTAACTCCGCCAACAAAGATTTTTAATTGTTTCAAACCTACTTGATACGTTTATACTCATAGTTTAGTGTCCTGTGCTGCAAACCGTTAAACCTCTGTAGCTCCAGTGCTATGTGCAAACAAGTTAACATACATCCCTGCTATTTATTTTGTATAATCTTTATTTCCATGTTGTGCAGCTGTATATTTTCAAACAGAGAAAAAAATCCCTGTCTTTGCATTTTATTTTGATCACAGTCTGGTTTTATAAAAGTGCCTGTGACATCTCAAATGTGGCTTTGACCTGCAACTGAAAACATGGAGCTCATTTTGCGGAAGATACAGAGATATATATCGTCTACCGTCATTCAGCCTGTAAATACCGAGATATGAGTTTTTGCTCATATCACCCAGCCCTCCCTGAGCGAAATAAAACTGCAGCTTGAGGCAGTGGTAGACCAGCACTTACTGTTTTTGTCAGTGGAGTCTGGCTTTGAAGGGAGCATAGATGAATTTCATAAAGTTTTAATAAGGTTTTAATGGAAATTAATGTATTTGGTAAACACTGAGCATATGGCTGGATAAATGAGACCTGGAGTATACTGCACGAGTTGTTTGACAGTTTGTAAACGGCCGTTCTGATAGATTTTTGCTGTTGTTAAAGGTGGACCCCAATGACCTCAATTTATGAAGAATTTTCTTAGTTTTTGGATTCTTCGTTTGCCGTGGAGGCATGCAAGAAAAACAAGGTTTTCTTCACAAATTCAAAGTATCATGGGGTGAGTAACTGATATAGAAATTGTCATTTGGGGGGTGGAGTATTCCTTTAAAATAAGTGTGATATGGAAACCTGAAACCTCACAGCATATGGGAGGAGGGAGACAACAACTTTTGAAATGTAACATATTTGCATGATCTAGACTTTTTGTGTGTGGAAGAACTATCCAAGACACAATGTATTCTTAAAAGCTAAGTATCTTTATTTGTCTCCAAACATTTCTGGGAGAGAAAAGGTTGATTTTATGATCAACTATGGACACAAAATATACTGGGAAACACTTTATTTTGTCATAACCGTTCAATATTCATGATGGCATTTCAATATAATCCTAAACTCCTTTTACTGAATCACTGTTGACAAGTACTACATTGTGAATGATAAACTGCCTGCTGGAGAAACACAATGATAAACAGCATTTTCCTATGAAAGGACCTAAAAATCACAGCCAGGCGGTCCATTTCTCACAGTTTCAGATGTGTTCCCTTCAACAGTGGGACACCACAAATAGTCTTTTAATGCTTGACCAGTTTCTTGCTCGCTGACACAAGGATTTCTTCTGAGTGTATTTCCTACATCCTGTTTTATTATTTTATCCTCTGTTGGTTTTCTTCAGGTGCCCCCTTAAAACATTTCCTCTCTTGTAGTCATAAATAACGTCATTAAACTCACACAAAGGACAAAGGGAAAAGTTTGTTTTTTCATGCAAGACTTGATTCTCATGGAAAGGGTAAGTAATGCTGAGGACAGGCGAGCACAAATGAAAACAGTCCTGCTGACCTTTTGTTGTGACTTAGTCTGCCCAGGTCCAGTGTGTTTTTTTCCATTCATATTAGTCATATCACAACATACACTTTGCTTGTAGGCGATCAATGCGCCTTTTTCTGTGAGAGCACCGTACAGTAATTTTCCCTGCAACTGTTTGTTTTCAGCATACAACCATCTAAACATGGCATTATCTAGCAAATACAAGTATAGAGGCTCACGGCAATCACTATAGTGTCAGACTGTTTTCATTATTGATCAGCAAACACCCTTTCAAATGTCCTCCTTTTCATGAACACATGTATTTAGTTCTTTTGTTGGGTAACATCAGCCTAGAAGAGAGACCGAGGGCATTGAGGTGAAAGGTATTGGATGTTTGTCTGCTCTACCAATATTGTTTTTTCCCCCATTGAGCGTCGCTCTTTAGAAAAACATTACCCAGATGAGTCATACAACATGCAACATATACCTACTGGTCAACTGGCCACATGGACGTAGATATGTAGACACACTGTATAGATGAGATGAGATGAGATGAGATGAGATGAGATGAGATGAGATTAACCTATAGGAGGTAAATATACTGTATAGTGGATTTTCTGTGATAAATTGAATTTTTAAAGCTCCCCTTCCACTTAAAAATGTATTTATTACTTCACTGGAGTGTTTGACCTTTCCTTTGCAGTATTTATGTCTGTGCAACATATTCTCACTCCGACCTCGTCACATATCACGTTTGGTCATGGACTTTCATGTCCAGATACAACGCTCAAGGCACCCTGGTTGCGTTGACTGACGTTCTGGGACACCGTGTCAAGTTCTGCCTGTTACATGCATTGTCTTCTTTCAAAACACACTTCCGTTTTTACAGGAAATTTAAGGTTTACATACAGTCTCTTTCAAAATAAATGCCCTATGCCGGTACAACACCGCAACTTGATTTTTTTCCCCTTCAAGAACAAACTCACATGGATAGGTTTTGGAAAAGAGAGCAGGGTTTGGCTTTAGAATCTCACAGGACGCAGACACTGCTCTCTCTGGTTAAAGTCTCTCGGGTGTTTGTTGTACCCATGCACAACACCTCCCGTCCACCCCACTTGGACTTTTGCCGCCTTAACTTTCGTCCTTGTCCCGCCGTATTTCCCCCTGACACCACTGGGTGTCACTGAATTAGAACGGCAACCGGCCACTTTTCATGCCAACATTAAAGGGCACCTTATTTCGTTGGTTTCTGATACCCAGGCGCAGGATTTCGACGACTTCGGAGTGAGACCAGGCTCTTTACATACAGTCTCTTTCAAAACTAGAAAAGCACTCGGAGAGCGCAGACCTCCGCCAAGCAGCTCGGATTTCGAGCCCAAGTAGGCCTACTCACCACTGCCAACCGGTGGCGCCTGTCTGGTCATGGAATGAGTCTATTCTATTTAGCGCTATTTTATTATTTTATCCACTTTGCTTCAACCGATCACCACCAAAATTTTATCATCTGTTCCTTGTCCCATTATCCAACTTTCCTGAAAATTGCATCAAAATGCGTTTATAACTTTTTGAGTTATTTTGCAGACAAACAGACAAACAGACCAACGCTGGCGAAAACATAACCTCCTTGGCGGAGGTAATAAATGCCCTATGTCGGTACAACACCGCAAATTGATGGGTTTTTTTCCCTTTCAAAACAGGGTTTAGGAAAAAAAGAACAGGGTTTGGCTTTATAATCTTATGGGACGCCAACAATGGTCTCNTTTGCAGACAAACAGACAAACAGACCAACGCTGGCGAAAACATAACCTCTTGGCGGAGGTAATAAATGCCCTATGTCGGTACAACACCGCAAATTGATGGGTTTTTTTTCCCTTTCAAAACAGGGTTTAGGAAAAAAAGAACAGGGTTTGGCTTTATAATCTTATGGGACGCCAACACTGGTCTCCGGGGTAGAAGTTAGCATTTGTTGGACCCATCCACCACCTGACCGCCCCACAAGGACTTTCACCACCTTAACTTGTGTTCTTGTCCCACTGCAATTCCCCTTTATCTATAAACTATAACAGCGACTGGACACATATCATACCAACATTAAAGGACAGCCTTTCACTGCCCAAGCGCTGGATTTTGACAACTTCGAAGTGAGACTAGGTTGGTCGGTGTAGTTTGATACCAAAAGGTTGTTTTCATTCATCGATTTGAGGCGTAAGGTTTCTTTGCACTCACGTTAAATCTGAATTTGAGACTTGTTTGTATGAGCATGATTCTGTGACATCACTAGTTCGATTTGGAAGTCAAGGTGCAACTTTCACAGATGTGGTGTGGAAACTTGAACTCCAGCGCGCACAGACTAGAGGCATTATGTACGACTGTTTTAATGAGATGCAGAAGTGCTAATAAACAGAATATTACTGCAGCTTTCACTGCTGTTGATAGGTGGGGCGGCCATAATGGATTTCGAGGTTCCTCCGACTTTCTGAGTCGGCATTTCATAGGGTGTTCCGGTTGAAATTTCCAACAGCAGTCTTGGAAAATTCCAGCTTCCAGTGGAAATGGAACGCACCTTTACTTGTGTCTTAACAATGAGTCGGTCCCACCTCCGGTCTTAAAACAACTCTAGAGGGGATCTTTGGATGTAAAAAAAAAACTGCAACAAAATATATGCACATTAAGAGTTCAACCACAAATGGCTGTGGCACCTGGGTGAAACAGGAAGTAGAAATGACTCTGTCTTTAAACCAGATCTGTGTCTTATGAGATAACAAAAGGATTTGTCTCACGCTGTTGACTGGGAGGTTGGGCGTCAGGGCTGGAGGAAATTATGTGTCACAGCATTCCACAAACAACTTCTGCTCCGGTCATAAATCCTGAAAAATTTGGATAATGGTTCTTGTCAAGATGATTGTAACTGCTGTCTACCTGCTATGTCTTCTCAACATTTCCTCACAGGTGGTGACATGATAAAAGGAAACCAATGTGTGTTTTTAAGGTCTTGGTTTATAGAGATGGTAACAGTCTAATATCCTGCTCGGCCCTGAGCGTGTGATCTGTGTGAGTGTGTGTGTGTGTGTGTCTCTGGTGAAGGGGAGGGCGGGTGAGGGGAGAGATCAGTGGCCCACACATGGCTGTAATTTAATGGAGAATTGCCCAGTGGTTCCTGTGCAGAGGTAAACACACCAATAGTCAGGCTTTTGTTATTGCATGACTATGACAAGCACCTCCATCAATAAACAATAGAGTGTTGGGGGGGGCAACAAGGACTCACTGTATGACAAGAACCCCACTGTGTTCACCCTCTCTTCTAATCAGCCACACAGTGAGGAAGCGTATGATGAGTCTGTTCAATAACGAGCCCTCAGAGCTCAAGTCACACATTGGAGAGAAAGTAGAGCGCAAACACAGACATAGTAGCACTTTAAGTGGTGTTTTAAGATCAGAAAACTCCCACTGCTCTGCTATTAATTTACACATTTCGATCAGTTTATGAAGATGAATTGCAGTTTTGGGGATGAAGAGGTCAAACTTGAAGAATTTGAGACACAATAAACAAAGAGATAGAGAGAGCTCGGCAGTCACCATCAAGCTGTGAGTCAACAGGGGGCCAATCCTTCAAATCTCCAATGCAATCTGGGCCAGGGTCATAAACATTTACAGGGTGGGAAGTGCTGAGCAGAGGGCCTGCAGGATATCAGTGCTCTCTCACTTCTAATTAGCTTATGAGAATGCACCAGTTATACAATAGCACGCTGCCAGCTCCTGTTTTGGTGATTTCCAAATGCTAATTTCAGTTGAAAGGAGCAGTGTGAAAGACTTAAGGAGATTCTGTGGTGTCTAGCAGTGAGGACTGCAGATTGCAACTAGCTGAAACTTCTCCAGATTAAGCTGAATTTATACTTGTGTGTCAGCTCAATGCAGAGCCTACGCTGTTGTGAGCATTTATACTTGTGTGGTGGTGTGTTTGTGTCACTCTGCAGTTACACCACCAAAACAACTTCTGTGAAGTGCTGTGAAGTTTAACTGACTCAAAACACACATTAAACATGGCTTAATAGAGACAGCTTCAAACACAAGTACACAAATCAGCTTCACTATAACTCGCAGCATTCACACACAAAGCATTTGTCTTTATCTGGACACATTTTCCCCACAATTACAACATGCTAATGTTTTTAGCACAAGCCTATGGCATTTTACATTGTATAAATTAGCCTAGCAGCTAGCAGACTTTTCCTCTACTCATATGAAGCCAGGGACAACAGCAACATTTAACAAAGATAATGTTGCAAAATTCAGCTTCATTACAACTCACAAGGTTCACTGACAAAACAACTGTCTTATACTAAAAACATTTTCCAAACATGCTAATGTTTTTAGCACCAGCCTATGGCATTTTACATTGTATAAATTAGCCTAGCGACTAGTGGAGATTTCCTCTGCTCATATGAAGCCAGGATAAATCACACACAAGACTTAAAATGCTATTTTTGTGGAGGCTTTATTGTCTTCACAATTTATTGTTTCTTATCTGTGAAATTAAAGTAAATAATGCTGCTCATCATGGAGCGTCTTCTCTCTATGGTGTCTGATGCGAAAAAGTAAAGACGCAAATGTCACTATCCAGAGCCAGTGTTTGGTTTGTCCGATTTGGGATGCTGTAGAAACATGGCGGTGCAACATGGCAATGTCTGTAGATGAGGACCTGCTCTCAATGTAGATATAAGTGACTCATTCTAGGGCAACAGGAACACAATTTTTTTTCGGTGATTTTACACTACAGAAAACATACTTATTATATCATATTCCATTCCAAAGCCGACGCACTGCATCAACAGAACTTAGAGTTACAGCAGAGTTGATTCACAGGCATTTAAACTACAGATTAATGTACTTTCTTGTAAATTGTATTTACCAAACAACCTTCAGAGTCCAATAAGTGAACTTTGTAGGTGAATAAATTGTTTTGTTGCTGTTTAGTTGCTTTTTTTTTTTTTTTTAAAGTTTTTTTTTATGCAGCAGGAGGACACATGTTACACTCATTCACATTGATGGATGAAGTTTTGTGGAAAGTGCAGCCAGATGGCAAAGTGACCGGAGTAAAGTATGGCGCTGATGAAACATTGATGATTGTAACACGCCCATGTTAACGTGATCTCAGGCTGACACACCCAACAACATATGCACACACACAGCTTCTGAACTTGCAATGAAGCAGATAGTGTCACCGGATTATTGGGGACACTTTTAAGTTTAGTTTTTCTGATTAAACTTTTAAGTTTTGTTAGTAGCAGAAGTGGTAATAGATGTTACAGAATGATGATTTAATGATTCAAATAATGCAAATTTTAAAAAGGGGTTAATTTAGCATAAGTAAAAAGGCTCTCTAAAGTGCCCTTGTGTGTTGAGGGGTAAAAACGTCCTTGAATACAAAAGGAAACACGCAGCATAAAGCACTTGACAGTGAATGTGGTCGTTCTTGTGGGGCTCAAAGACTATAAGACACCTGGTGGGTTTTCAGGCTCTTCAATGTAGGTTTACAGCGGCCGTTGACAAAGGCAGCCGCGGACCTCAGAGGTAATGACTGCCTTCTGTGACCGCTGAAAGGAAACTCTTAATCCCCACAGCCTCTGCCTACTGTATTCAACAATATTCACTCCCAGGCACTTAAAATCCGCTCACATTCCCTTCAACATGAGTAAAACATCATGGCGTTGAAACATAGTTGTATCTGCTGCTTGGTCTCACAACGTCTGAACTTAAATAAGAAAAACATTCTGATATTTTGGGATTAAAAAAAGACATGTTTGAGTTTGCTGCTGCTTCGTCTCGCTAATGAAGTTCAAAGAATCAGAGCTCATGCTACCGTGAGCGCAGGGACATGGATAAGAGTGTATTATGGTTGTTATAGCAACCAGAGAAATGGCTTCTGTGCTGAACAATAGTCAGATGGGCCTTGGGGAGGCCCAGTGGCAACCCCCCCCCCCCCCACTCCACACCCACATCTGCTGCCCCCACATTCAGACTTATGGGATGTTCTGCCGATTATTTTCTGTCCTGCTTCCCCCTTTCAGAACTGACAGGCTGAGAGAATGAGAATGAAATTAGGAATTCTGCCAACATCTGTGCAGGAACTGGTGCAGTATAAGCTCCGGTAGCACCGCTCTGATAGGACGTAAGGAAAAAGGAAAGAGACATATGAAGGCCTGTTGAACTTACACAAGTCAGTGGGGTTAAAAAAAAAAGAAGCATGTGACAAAGGTTCTTATGTGCTGTGCGCGGTTTATAATGGCAAACAATTCCAGAGGAAGGGCCAGAAACATCCAGCTGGATAGGCTGTAAATAATAACAGTGCATAGCAACCAGAGAGGTATGCAGAGGTAGAATATGTATGCTTCCAGGATCTTCTTGTAGGGTATTTTTTTGGCTTTTATTAGTGGCACATAATGGGACATAAACAGAACAAGTGGATAAACACAGACAGATACAACAGGACTTATGAAATTCAAGACAATAAAGACATTATTAAGATATTTTAAAGAGTAAATGACAAATGATAAATGGTGTGTTGTGAGAGTCAGGGGACATGTCCCACTCAATATTTAGATCATGTGCATTTATCTCCATCAATACAAAACATGAAAGGACTTGTTTTGACCAAATTTAAGACATTAACAACATGAATTGGTGAATAAAAAACTACCAGAATGCAGGACATTAAGTATTTGATGCACTAACCCCTCAATTTCATGTGTTGCCTTTGCTCTTGAAAGTTAATGCTGATTTTTCTCATTTTCTGCACAAATTCGGTGCATAAAAAGAACTAGAACATCACTAGAATGAAAGCAATTTAGTGTTTGACACTCAAAATTTTCTAGCAGAGGACCCATAACCTCCCAGTTTTATATATGTCAACCCCAGTGTTGAAACGAAACCTTTACCCTTGAGAGTTGATGCTGATATTTCTCATTTTCTGCACAAATTTGGTGCATTAAAAATGACTAGAATGCAGGAAAATTAGTGTTTGACGCTCAAAATTTTCTAGCAGAGGACCACCAGTGTCCCTTTTTAATATGTGTGACCCTCAGTGCTGAAATGAAACCTTTACCCTTTAAATTTAATGCTGACTTTTCTCATTTTCTGCACAAATTTGGTGCAAAAAACCCCCACTAGAACTCAGAAAATTTAGTGTTTGACACTTAACATTTTTTAGCTGAGCTCCTCCAACCCCTCCATTTCATATGTGTCGCCCCCAGTGTTGAGATGAAACCTTTACCCTTCAGAGCTGATGCTGACTTTTCTCAATTTCTGCACAAATTTGGTGCATTAAAAAATCACAAGAATGCCAAAAATTAAGTGTTTGTCACCCAAAATTCTCTAGCAAAGGACCCTTAAGGTCCCTGTTTCATGTGTCATTCCCAGTGCTGAAATGAAACCTTTACACTTTAAATTTGATGCTGACTTTTCTCATTTTCTGCACAAATTTGGTGCAAAAAACCCCACTAGAACTCAGAAAATTTAGTGTTTGACACTTAACTTTTTTAGCTGAGCTCCTCCAACCCCTCCATTTCATATGTGTCGCCCCCAGTGTTGAGATGAAACCTTTACCCTTCAGAGCTGATGCTGACTTTTCTCAATTTCTGCACAGATTTGGTGTGTTAAAAATCACTAAAATGCTAGAAATAAACTGTTTGACGCTCAGAATTTTCTAGCAGAGGACTTCCAACCCCTCTGCTTCATGTGTCACCCCCAAAGGTTAAAACGAAACCTTTACCCTTTAAAGCTGATGCCGAATTTTCTCATTTTCTGCACGAAACTTAACTGAAACAATAAATCCACTGGATGCAAAGACCACAGCAACCCCTCTCCTCTCCGACGAGACAAAAATGAGCAAGCCTGGGTGTGAGAGAGAGGAGGTGGTTTACTTTATGGGAGGCACAACTGTAAATCACAAGCTGGACAAAAAGGAGAAACCCCTATAGTGCCTTTTGTCCTTTGATTCCTCATGGACAGCAGCCATGGTAGAATTGGATTGAAGCCACCTGCCTGTCTGTAAAGCCACCGTGCACACTGAAGAAAAGAGGCCACTGTTGCTTCCCTACATGACGGAGGAAGGATTTAAGCTTCTTAGTGAGAACAAGTGTACCGAACACACTCACACAAGTGTGTCATTTTTTACAGTATTTCCCCCCAACTTGACATCGCAAATGTTGTCGGAGAGAATCTTGAAATTTGTTGATAATATCCAGGAGTGTAACTTTGGTTTGAAAAGAGGAGGACACAATAAAGCAGGGGTTGTGGATGTTGATTTGAATCCCATTTCTTGCATATCTACATAGATTTAGCAACTATGGTACCCAAAACAAAATCAGGGAAGTAATGAAATTAACCATCATGCTAAATTCTGCCAGAATAGTTCTAAATATGCAAATATCAACTCCTCTGAGGTGTTTTTTGAGTATATCAGAGTATATCCGTTTTTTTCCCCAGCTGATTCAGCATGTTAAATTGGCGTCAGAGATGGTGAAGCCCATCGGTGAATGAAATCACTCTGATTGGAAGTTCAGCTCTGCACACAAAATAAGAAATGGAAGTGAGGAAAGTAAACAAATGATTTAAGTCAAGAGGGCATGACATAGAAACAAGGTTCGTAATTGTATTATTGTTCACTGGGGCACAGTAAATATAATTAGTTCTTTCAGCATCTGGTTGTGTTGTTAATGTGCTAACTGGCTAACTAGCATCTTGAATCCATCCTGTCGTTTTGAATGACGATTACAGGCTAATGCCACCTGCTGGTATTAAGAGATATTTCCTCTCATACAGGTGGAGAATGTACGTGCTAGCTGGCTGTTGGCTGTTATCATTGCGGTGAGTTCAGTGCAACTTTTTAGCTAAGACACAGGTGACACTGGGTCACGCAACGGTAGGCCTACATATATATATATCCATTATTTAAGCAGATAAAAGTCTTGTTGAACTTTAAAATCTCTTTTTCAAGAGCGACCTGGCCAGGAGGGCAGCTCAAACATCGTTACAACAATAAATACAAGCAGACAAGTTAAACAATCACACGCCACAAATGAGCAAGCACAACATCCAGTTAAAATGCAACACAAAAACAGTTAAATTCATACACGTTTTATTTTCTAAAATGAGTTCAGTTCAAATTTGAATACCAATCACACTGACCAACAGCGCTATTTTCTCAACCCTTAAGAACTGACTTAAATTCCCTCTTAGTTATCAGCTCAGACAATTTCAGGATCTCTGTAAGTTATTCAAAGAAGGGGCTTTTTTGGCTTTTACAAATGTACAAAGATATAAAAGGACCATCCCAAACAGAGCTTTTTATTTAAAAACCAACCAATGCGAAAGTCGGAGGACGTACAGAGAGGGCTACAGTTTCCACAGCCAGTAATAAGATGTAAAGCACATTGGTAAACAGTCTCAAGTTTCTGTAGGAACTGGTCAGGTGCGTTCATAAAAAGCACATCACTGTCATCCAATAAATGTAAAGCGGTTGCCAAAATCAAGGGTTTCCTTGCCTGGAGGGAGAAAAGGATTTCAACCCCTTGACGGTTGATCTTAGGCCGACATCACCACTAGTGATTAGTCAGTCAGTTTGGTGTGTCTCGGCTTTTACATCATGGAAGGCTGGTGATATTACACAGAGAAATGTGACATCAAGTACCCAAAAAGAGAATCATAGATTTTAAAGTTAATTTTAATTGTTTAGCCCAAAATGCAAATGAAAGGGCTTCAAAACAAGCGGAGCACGTGACAGCCTTTATCTCAAGACCCTCGATTCAGAGGAAAACTCCCAAAAAAACTTTTAATGGAGACAAAAAATACACCAGAAAGATCAAAAGGAGTGATTCCTCTTCAAGGACACACACATGCAATACACATTGTAAAGAGGTCTTTGTTGTGAAGTGTCCAAACTTGTATTACTTGTTTGAATCCCTGTGCTGTTTGGCGAGCCCTCTCCTGATCACTAACTTTCCTCCCGGGTATGCATCCACTTGGTTTTGTACTCACACACATACAAACAAAAACCTGACTTAACCCTGAGCTTACCTAATACATCATGATGCACTTACAGGCAGGGGGAAGGAAAAAAAAGAGGTCAGAGAAAGACTTGTGTCCGAGGAGGGTATCCAAACCCCCACATCCATATTGATTAAACAAATTTGCCACAAATCATTTTACAAATGCCCAGTGGGGGGCTATAGAGGTTGGTGGAAATACCCCATTCATGCTCCGTCCTCCCCCGCAGGGCTGAAGCCTCGACTCTTGGCTCGTTTAAGCGTGCTGACAGCCTCTGATCCTCTGGCCATCTGCAGGGTGGGCTGGCCAGCGCTCAGGGGTCTTTGTGTTGTGAACTTTAGGAGGATTTAACAGTGGAGAAGAAAGGAAGAAAAAAAGGTGAAGGATCTCCCTCATAATTCTGGTTCTAGATCATCTGCAAAACACACAAATCAAACTTTGAAGTCAAAAGCAAAAACACCCAAACACACAGATTGGAAGCAAACCGGTACACATCTTCATGATAAACATTTTTAGTTCAGGGGTTATTGAATGTTCACTCTCTGCAGCACACAGCAGATGTCCGTTTCTGTGTGTGCTCCCTCAATGACTCACACACATTTTGGGTGAGCTTTAAAACCCCGCCCCCGTCACCACGCTTCTCTTTGTGAATGAAACTGGGCGGGGACAGTTATGTGGAGTGGAAGTACATGTGCGTGGGTGAGTATTTTTGAGAGCAGACGAGTGTGTGCATGTGAATGTACATGTGCTGAGCCGTTGCCCTGCTGGGGAAAGTAAACAGGCCGTGTGTACATAACAGACTTTAGGAAGTGTACACACCACAACATGAATCACCAATTCAGTGGTTATTGATTTTCAAGACTTTTAAATTGCCTAATTTCTGAGTTTTTACAAACCTTGCCCAGTTTGCTTTGCTTCAGTTTGTCAGATCTTATTTAGCTCAGATTTTCAATCCTGCATCAGAATGTAAAATAACCTTTTGAGGTCTACTGATAAAAACACACATTAATATCTAAGTTAGCGATTAAATATTGAAGCTTAATGTGTTGTTAATGATGGAAATTAACACCAAAGGCGAGAATAAAATCAAAACAGTTCACAAAATCACTCAGAGATCTGAAGCTACGCCTGATGAAAACCCTCATAACTGATGTTATATCATCACATATTCTCCCGGTTCTAATAACGTCAGAGTTCAACTGCAGCCGTCTCTGCTGCGGCTGTTTTGTTTCTGTGTAAAGGGGGGGTGGAAGTCCCTCCCCTTCTTATAACCTCAAACACATGGTCAGCTCCTATTATTTTAACTGCTTCCAGTGACTTCAGATCTTGCTCGACCCCTGAGCGCAATCAGGAGAAGGAATGGCCACATTAAAACAACCGGGGCCGGCGACAGCTTGGGTTACCCCAGTTATGAAGGGTCGGATACTATTTTAAAAGCTACATGTGTTCATAAATGACTGATCGGTGTCTCTGGGAATCATTTTGGAAGGTCATAAATACCAAAACATACTAAATTTTGACGTTATATTGACATATTTTGGAGTACTTTATGTCCAAAAGGACAAAGTTCTTTTGAGTTTTTACATACATTACTGCACTGACGTTGAAACTCCTGTGTATCCACTTTGCGCTCATGTGGAATTCATGTCTGGAAATTATCTCGCTCCTGTTCATACAGAGGTCAAAAGACATATGATGAGTAGGCTCAGAGGGAGCAGCTGATTTGGTGTCTGCAGAGAACAACAAACAGGTAATGCTTACAGCAGCTGTGTGGCTATTCATGTGTGCATAAGAAGGCAACCACTTCCTGCTGAGCGGGGCTTTCACCACTACACAAATATAGCAATATTTCTATCATTCACAAAGTCAGATTCATGCAGACACACACACAAACATGTGCACCGGATTAAATGTCATTTTAAACATTTACTGGGATCTTCGAAAATCCGTTCCCGTGTTGCTCTGCAAACAGGCCCCGGCCCTAAATGCTTCCCCAGAAACCTAATCCAACAAAACAGCCCATCGCTCATAAAGACGCCACATGAGTGATGTGAGCAGAGCGAGTTATAGTGACCCTGGGACACACAACTCTTCCCTTTTCTCAAACACGCAAATTCCACTGATTTGCGCTCATCTGTGATCTCAGGCAACTGTCACATCGGTTTCAGGGTAGCATTTATAAAATCTTTTCATACACTGGTTTTATATTACCTGTAAAAAAAAAATGGACAGGGCTTGTTTGTAAAAAAAAAAAGAGTAGCAACCTTATTCAACACACTATTTATGCAACTCTATAGTGTGATTGCTTTTGCGTTGCAGAGATATAAAATTGATTTTTTCTTCCTGTGTGCTGCTGCTGTTAGCATTGATAATGGAAACCTGTTTTTCAATTTGAGAAAAAATAATCCAATTAACTTTTTTCATTATATCACAGTGTAGAAATCGATGTAGTGAGCATGAATATGGAACTAAAGTACCGAGGTTAAACACAAACACTCCCTCGCTTGAGAATTTAAGACCGAGCTGATATTATTTATGAAAAAGGGGCCAACTGACAACACTTCAGATGTTGGTGAGCAGGCTGGCACCCACACACACACCCACACACACACTCACACACACACACACACCCCGTTGTGTATCCGATTCTTTCTCGACCCACCTAGACGGAAGTAACAGAAGCTTCACCCTGCACACAATGAGATAAATATACTACTCCGCTCTTGCCTGCAGATTTTTCTCATAAAAAAACCCTTTGATAGTTTAGCCATCTGGCCGGAGCCAAAAAAAAAAAGTCCTCATAAAAGAGGCCCAAATAAGGTCAGGGGTCACTCCCTCCCTAGGTCAGGGGCCCTGGAAGGTTGTTATAGTGGACTTTACTAAAGTTGTCAGCTCAGATCCCCTTGACAAATTAAAGCGCATTCTTCGGTTTTTAACAAGTATTCCATTACAGTCGGACTGATCGGAAGGAAATGTTGATAGTTTCTTTGTGGGGGGAGGGGAGGTGTTACTGATATGGAATATAAGCTCACCTTTGTTGTGCATGATGGAAGATAAATCCATTATTAATCAAAAATCAATCTTACACTCAACCAGTAAGAATACATCTACAGCTTTAATCAATATTTGATGATCAAAATCCTTTTGTGTGTCAGATTTGACATTTTTCTTTCCTAAACTATTACCCATAAACACCCGTTACTCAACACGTAGTACATTAAAGGTGCAATGACAGCCCGTCATTAACCCTGACCTGTCTGTGTCTCTGTCCGAACGTCCAGAGGATGAAAGGCTCGGGCTGGACTTATCACACAGACTCATTTAGCTGACTGCTGTCTGAGTGTCAGCGCGTAGAATCTGCCTGCTAACACGACACAGACACCGTGAAGTTCAGTACAGAGATGCAAAGTACAGACATTTCTGACGAATGTCTTCTCTCCTAAACGCATGACATATTTGGAATAACGCTCATTGAGTTAGATCAGAAGATTGAACCACTCCTGTGTCTGCGGTAAATCTGACTGCTAAGGAGCTCTTTGTGATATTCAGAGCAATAATACCACGGCAAATTACTATGTGCTATGTAAAGATTTAGTGGAGGAATAGTGTCTGGAGCAGAAAATGAAGTCATGCTGCTGCTGTGTGTGTTGTAATCAAAAAAACGTAGTGCACCAGAATTCGTCTATAACCCAAGTAATTGGGCGGGCTGCAACCATCTAACAAAAGCGCTGACCAGAGACAGAAGGAAGTAGTATAAAGAGCAAAAGTCTATATATGGAGTGAGGCTGGGGTGGGTCAAGCAAACAGAGAACTTCCCCCAGGAGACTGATGTTTGTGTCCTGTGTGAAATTTGAGTTATTGTAACGTATGTCATTACCATGTTCTTTTCCTAGACCTAACCTATGTAACTTTACGTTGAGTACAAAACTTTTCGTTAGGCAACCAACTTAACTTTAAGTATATAATGTAGCGACGCCTAACCATGTTTCTTTTCCCAAATCTAACCTACAAAACTTTACGTTTAGTACCTAACATGACAACTCCATCCCTGGGGGCTTAATCCTAAATTAACATACGAACAGAATGAAGATATGTTGTTGTGGTGTGGTAGATGGTCTCGCCGCATGTGCATGTGGGTTTGGGTTAGGGGTTCTGGTCCTACCAGCCAGCTAATCATCACCGATCTACACCGCAGTCATATGGTGGTTGCCATTTATATCATGACAGCCTTGTCGTGAAAGTGTAGCGCCCACCCGTTGGTTCCCCCCTTGTTAAAAATGTTAGCACTGTTTCTGTTGTTAGCAATGTCCGTGCTGTTAGCATTATTAGCCGCTAGAGCTAGCTAAGCCACCTCCATGTTGAGAGCCATGTGCAGACAACGTGTATCACAGATACACTCTGAATATTGAATGGAGCTCCTTTAAGGGCCCGACACATGCCGCCCTGCTGCCGGACCTTGCGTTTTTCAGGTGGTTAAAGACACGGCATGTGTGCGGCCTCTAACACAGTAACTTAGCTTGGCACAGAGACTGGAAACAGGGACACAGCTAGCCTAATGCTGCCCAAAGCTACAACAAGATACAGCATGTTAATAAATGAGCGTTAGAGGTCATTTTGACAGAATTCATTGTCTTTGGACGCAGCCGTGCTAATTGCTTCCCTGTCATAGCCTTTATGCTAAGCTAAGCTAACCATCTGCTTACAGTACGTACGTATTTACCATATTAACATGAAAATGGTGCAATTTTTCATCTAATTTTTGTCAAGAAAACAAATAAGCATATTTCTCAAAATTCCAAATAATTTCTTTATCAACATATTTGACTGCCAGTAAAAAAAACAACAACCCAAAAACATAGGGGCACAATATGAGAAGAACATCTGAAAATGTATTTCAAATACGAAGTCCCAGCTGACTCCATGTTGAGAGCCATGTGCAGACAACCTGTGAATCAATTTGCTCTGAATATCATATCAAGCTCCTTTAACACAACAGCTTAGCTTAGCACAGAGACTGGAAACAAGGAAACAACCATCCTGACTGTGTCCACAGGTACAACAAGATATAATATGTTTATAAATGAGATTTAGAGGTGATTTTTGGGCAGAATTTGTTTTCTTTGGACAGAGCCATGCTAACTGCTTCCCTGTTTCCTGAATTTATGCTAAGCTAAGCTAACCAGCTGCTCATGGTAGGTTCATATTTACCGTAAAAACATGAAAACAGTAGCTATTTTTCATCTAACTTTTGGCAAGAAAACAAATAAGTGTATTTCTCAAAATGTCAAATTATTTCCTTCTCAACATATTTGATTGTCGGTAAAAAACACAGGTGCTAAACATAAGAGAAACATCTGAATACTGGTGTCAAACACCACCACCCAGCTGACTCCTCCAAAACAGACTGGAGTTATATCACAGATGAGGTGGGAGAACAGAAGTTGAGCAATCTGTCTTTATACCCTGTGACTTTCACACACATGAGAATGTGTTTGGTTCCACCCCACATGCATTCAAAAACCCATCTAAAACAGTCAAACAAATGCTCAGCATATGACAGCCCCTATGCCACTGTGGGAAGGACTGGACAAAGGCGAGCGTTTTTTCCACCACACAGCTGCTCCGCTGCAAATTTGTCTTGCGCTCATTGTCTTTTTAAAAGAAGTGTTAAAGCTCTCGCTCCATGCTCCAGTCGCTTCCTAAGGAAGGTGCTGTTGGGATGAAACATGGGCACAAGTGTCCAGTTTCAGAGGAAATGGTGAGAGAATTGGTCGGGGACGATGAGCTCCATTAAACACCACTGAGGAAGTGAACCTCGCAGGAGCAATCAATACTGCACAAGCTACAGGTGGGGGTATGGGGGGGTGGTGAGGCTACACAAGCCTGAAATCTTTGATCAGAATAAAGCGTGTAATATTTCCTTTTAAAGGCAGTCGTGCAGTGTAAGAATGGCAATTTGAAAAATTAAAGATACGCAGAATTAAAAGTGCTAACTAGTAGAAAGTATTGATTTTATACTGGAAAAAAACAAACAATGTGTTTATCATTTTGTCTTATAAAAACCAACACACCCTCTCTTGTTCCATTTTCAATGAACTGATGTTGAAAGGTGACTGGGGGGGCAGAAACACTTTAAATTCCAAGCGGACAAGAATGCAACGTCTCCAGTTTCTTATAATCAGCATGACTATGAATGGTGAAAATAAACAAACACTTTTTTTTTTCTCTCAAAGAAGTTCTGCCTCAGGGACCCGGAGCGAGGAGGGGCTTCATTACAACACGCTGTTATTAATCTTTGTTAATTGTCGGCCTCTCCATTCAAAAGTCCCACAGCTGTATTTTTCATCATTAAGCCTGTGTTTACAGTGGCAGGAAACTGAGCTACACAACAGAAGTGACAGACAATCAAATCTCAGGAACACAATTTTGTTCAGCTATTGCAAAATACTGCAAACAGGCTTGTGTTGCCCACATTTAAAGCCTTCTGCTTCTTCACATGTAGACCAAGAATCAAATTATGCTGTGATTATGACTGAATACATCGAGTAAATTAGTTTGTGGGTGCAAACAGCAAAATCAGAGTTTGGCTGATTTTAAAATTCCTGCATGTTAATTTGCAGATTATGCCATAATTTTGATTTTCACTCCAGCACACACCCACTCGCCTGTGCGTAGACTAAATAACCACACTGAGCATATTGTAAAAGCATTTACATGTAAGCAGTTTCCCCCCTCACATATTTTGTTCCCCACTGTGCATGCAGCACTTAATGCCTTTGTGAGCACCTGTTTTGCTGTTTCTGATGTGCGGCTCGAGCGTTTTTCGGAGGATGTGACATGCCTTCAGTGCCCATAACACAGCTTGCATTCCATGTGTTGAACAGTGATGGTGTCCTCTTTTGAAAAGGAATGCATCATGGTGGAATAATTGCCCTTACTCCTCTCTGGCCACTTAGTTAAAAGGGATTCAGATGGTTTGGGATCTCTCTCTGTTTCTCCACCACCCCTCCTCCCATGGGGCAGGGAGAGGAGGAGGAGGAGGAGGAGAAGTCGAGGGGGATGGGTGTGTTTGACTTGGGAGAATTTGGAAGGGGGTATTTGCATTTACATAAAAGGCCAAACTAAGTTTTTTTTGCTTCCATGTTCCACCCATAGAGAGTTTTGCTGTCTGACAACCATTGCTCTGAATTACAGCTGCTCCTCCCCCGTATCAAGAGCCGGTGCTGCTACTGGCATTCCACAGAGATTCCTTGAATTGACTTCCCAAAAGAAGGTGACCCTCACAGCAGACATGGATATTGGATTAAAGTGGTGTTCTAGAGGTCACAGGATCCTCTTGGATCACGTTAAGGCTTCTTCTTGTCACCTCTTGTTGTTGGCACGGCTGCTGGGAGGTCCAAACTGTCCATGCTGCAAGTTTGGTGCTGGGGACAGGCGAATGCATGTGGCTGTGGCTTAGCAGAGGCTACATGTGCATGTTCACACACACACACTCACCTATGTGAGTTATAAGCCATCATGCATAACAGGTTTTGCAATAAGCGCTGCAAGTGATGTTTGGGGAAATTTGTTTTGGGTCTTTGTCAAGTTTTGTGTTTTGCAGCAGGTTTTTCCACTTGAGAAATATTCATAACTGTCCATTTAAATTCCTCACCAGATGTTTAACCCCACAAGAAACATACTACAGGTGTATTTATAAAGTGTTAACATCCCCTACTATGTTAAAAGTTCAGGATAATTACATTCTCATGGCATAAGCTGCCACTGAAACATGTTTTCAACACCTTTATGTTCGTTTAAATAGCTGTATTTATTTTCATTGTGATTTAAAAGCCTGTGCCGATTCTAAATCTGTCACTTTTATTACAGATGGTCTGCTTCCAACACGTGTCTGTCATCTCCGAGCCTGCAGTATCATGCTCCTGTGATTTTGTCAATCCCACTGAGTCAGTCTTATGTTTGCAACCCCAACCCCCGCCGCGGGGCCAATTAAAACAATTTCAAGGACAAAGGAGGGGAGTCTATTGTATCACACAGCCAGCAGTGCAACGGATATGGTGCCAGAGGGGCACAGTTGTCAAGGATTAGCGCCCCTTCGCAGGCGCAGATGGATATATCAGCCTCCCACCGATGGCGATGAGTGTCTGAGCAGGACAACTGCCTCAAATGAGCTTTTAGCAGGAATGCAGATGCAGTCAACAGGCTTGGAATTAAATGAGCGAGACGAGCCGATGACAGAAAGAGGCAGTTTCTGATTTACCTGTTGCTCTGATCTCTGAAACCTGTTGTTGTGGACATGCATATTTAAGTCTTGAGCAACAGGCTTCATGTTCCATTCAACTGCGATGATGCAAAATATGAAGTTAAACACGTGAAATTACAGGCAATATTTGTGTGTTGCATATTTTTGGATTTACTGTTCAAAAGCACCCGACACACAGAGCCTGGTCACTAGTTAGACAAGTTAGTCGTATTTATGAAAACCCTCCCAACACCCAGTTTTTTTTGTCACATTCCTGAGCCGTGCACAGCCCACCCCCTTCCTAAAACAGAAAGATCTGCTGGTGACACATCTTCAAACCAACTTCCTCTCCTTCCTTTCAACTCCAATAATGGCCCAATGAACTGGATTCTCTCTGTCCTGACTCACATCCTCCGTGCCATAATATTTATGCAGGCTATTCAGAAGCTGCCCTCATCAAATTGCTGCGTGAATCACACCACAGGCACCGGCTCACCTCATTACATCCTGACTAATAGTCTGAATATTAGTTGGGGATAATGTGATATTAGAACGAATGGCTTACCAGAGAGTCACCGCAGTAATATAACTCTCCATATACATTGTTAATCAGGGGCATTTTCCTGCACTCAGATGTCCACCACTGCTGGACTGAGCTGAACTCGCACATTAAGAGCAGGAACTTCACAAACTGAAGGTGTTGACAGTGAACGTCTCATCCGTGTTCTTAAGGCGCTGTTGTTATCTTTGTGGCCAGGCCAGACTTATCTCACACAGGGAACTGTATGTGAGCAGAAACAATAGGCTTGATTGAGTGCATTCCCTAAGAGGTGTTAGGTTACACAGGCCTGGTCACTTTAATAGATGATATCTGTCTGAGGGGACTCTGTCATGTGATCTTTATCAGTGGGCTTTTGGAAAAATGCTGCATCATTCATAAACTAATTAATTATCTGGCATGAAGTTGTGATAACAAGAAGCACCCGAGGCTGGGTGTTGTGGGTTGATCAGGAACAAGGGTGATGTCTTTTAAGAGGGGGGGTGCCAATATAGAGCTGCAGGGTTGACATTCACTTGAAGGCCAACACAGAAGTTAGCATCACCTCTGCAAAAAGCCATTTTACATTGGATTATTTTTTTGTGATAAATTCTGTGATACTTACATGTCTTGTTCGGCAAGATAATCTTCATAAGAGAACATAATAGATTCTTAAAGTGTAAATGCAATCACCAGAAGTAAAAAGCTATTGTTAGGCTATAAACTAACTACACTACAGTTCCATGACTTCAACGTCTCCACCACATCAAGGCTGTAGAGCCATATTTGGCATGATGATGCTCTGATGTCTCATTTAGCCACGTGTCATATGGTCATGACACCTAAAAGCTCCAAAATTCTCGAGTGACGTATTTTGTGCCGTAGAACAAAACATGAAAGTCTCTAAAGCTTGTGTTAACCACAAGACTTACTTTTAGACACGGGATCCGCTAACTCTATTGGGTTTTAAGACTCATCACTGCAACACTCTATACAACAATAAGTTCATGGATCTTAACTTTACGCAAAGCCAGCAAGTGGAATATGCTCAGCATGTATGGGCTGGTCGCTAGTTAGCATATTTAGAGGGAATTTAGTGTAACAATGTGAGAAGATAACCATTTACAAAACTATCATTTCCATACACTTTACAAAATTGATCACAATCATTTACCAGTCTTAAAAAAAGACGGGTGCTAACAAGCCTGGATGGATTACTGAACGGGCCTACAGGGCACAGGCCCAGGGGTCCAAAGTGTCGGGGCCCACGACCACAAAGAGACAGAAAACAACCAAAAGAGACACACTCGACAAAGAAAGAGGCAAAACACCCTAAATGAGTGTGTGTTTTGCTCCTATGTAGGAAATAAAACAAACAAATAAATAAAAGCAAAATTAAAAATAAATGAAATATGATAATAATAACAACATTTCCCACCTTTCTATTTTATTCATTCCAACCTCACCCGTTTGCCAGCCAAGAATCCAACGACCATTTTAGACATAAACCAGGACAAAATCTGAGTATCATAAACTATTTTTTTTTGTTGCCACAGAACGATTTTCTGCAATAATCCAAAATCAAATGTAAAAAAAAATCCCACTGGCTTTTTGTCGAGGGAACCAGGATGATTTCAACTTCCCTGTTGGCCTACTAATAAACACTATCCCTGCAGCACTCTATTACATTCTAGCTTTCCACTTTTTAGTACATTTATAAGTTATAAAACAGGTTCAATGTTTGGCACTAATTTTATCTTTACCACAGCTCTCCAACAGCTTCTGCTGGGGTATGGCAACACCACTTGGACAGACCACATGCAGAGCTGCAGCAAACCATACCACTAGAACCAGCAGTAATAATAAATGCAATTTGTGTAGTTTATATATGATAGACTATGGTGCATGGCTGCTTGTTAGAGAACAGCATTTTTTCACTTAGGCTATATTTTTATCAGTATATTGAGCATAGTTGAATTTGAATTTGGCCCCCAATATATATTATAATGACTGCCTTGAGTGATGCTTTCATACATAGTCCCTCATACCCCCTCCTTGATTTTAAAAAAGCCCCAATAATGCAATTAGCCTAACAAAGAAAATGGTAATCCACGAACCAGTATGAGTGCATGGGTGGGATGCATCTGTAATGACCTGAGAATGCTTCTGAGGAATTTTCACACCAATAAGCTCCAGGAGAGCCAGACTAAAACTTTGCAGTGCCACACATTCATATAGTGCTAATCCCCGTGTGGTGCAATTGAAAAAACAAAAACTTCTTGCATTGACAAACATGAACTCAACAAAGCCAATTTCCTCTGTTTCTGTCACGGGTGGAAAAATGTAAATTTTCTAATATCACTCTTAACCACAGCCCACTGGTGGGTGTAAGTCATTCACACTGTCTGTATTTACAGATATCAGACACATTATCAGACCACCAGCAGATTCATAGCTGGGGGTGGAATCACATATGCTAATAAAGCAGATGTCCACAGTCCTCAACACATTCCAGGCAGCCTATAAAAACAAAGCGTCTTTCTTCCCCAAGGAGCAGAGCCCCATCTCTGACTGTCTCCAACAGTCACAAAGCTTCATATAAACATTTAGTGTTATAACCCAATGATCCCGGCAGTGCCCACTCCCCTCCCTGACACTATCTCTAAAAAAACGCAATCTGATCCCTTCTGACTCGCAGCTTCCCCTCATTTTGGGAGCACTCTGCATGTTTGGCCAAGGTGTGGGTCCTTGTCTAAAAACTTTCCATGACACTGGAAGTTTCGGGCCACGTCTCCGCCGTCCACTGTGCCCGACTCCCGCTGAATTCATCAGCCATTGTTTTCTCTGCACAGGCATTTATGATGTCACAGCAAACATAAGCTTTGTCCTCAGATGAAGGATCAGCCAGGGTTCGTGCCCTTATGGGGTCAAACAAACAGCAAATATGGACAGGCTATGACTGAGATCATGGGGTTGGGTGGACATTATGGTGGCAGTGAGAGAACTTCATTTAAGCTGGAAAAAAAAGGGCGCCAATATGGATGACAGCACATTTTCTTCTTAACTGGTAACAACAAAGAATAAAAGTGACTTCTTTTGAAACCAGTTATGCTAATTGTGACACTTAAAAGAGCACAGCTTTAATCTTATCTCCTCACCCCTCTCCCCACCTCTCCATTGCCGAGAAACACCACCCCATATCAAAATAAAAACAAGAACATTTCCTGGGTCTGAGTCCCCGGTGTACTGAATCACCACCAGTGATGACAAAGATACACAAGCAGCAGTTATGAAAATAATTCTTGACCATTTGCATGAGAGAAACGATTCTCTCCAAATATTTGTGATTCAGCATTCGCAGGAAACAAATACGATAACAAGACTTTCCTGTAAAGATGCTGGAAAAAACTGCGCAGTCTTAATCTTTTGAGAAGCAACAATAATCCATATCGCTCACACTGCTTTTCTAATTGCTCCATATCCACCTGGGATTTAAAAAAAAAAAAAAAAAGTTTTCAGATTGCATAAGAATGAATTTGGCAGCAACGGTATGTGTGCGCATTTGAAAGCAGGCAAGGTAAACAGACTTAAGCACACACACACACACACACAGACACACACACAACAATGGCTTGTATCTGTAAAGATCAGATTTCCATCATGTTTGTTTTCTTAGGATAAAGCATGTGTGAACAAAGAAAATATTTTTGCTCATGGCCATCTGTTGAAACCAGAGGAATTTCTAAAATTGTAAATAGCTTTGTTTATTGTGGATACTGTTCCAACTCTGGGGACTGGCTGAGATAAGTATGCATTTATAAGTTAAATGTTTAAATTGTGGATCCCATCAGCTGCTTGCCTGAAAGTAAAATAAAAAGTCCACACAATCCTAAAGAACTCCACTTATCTACATTGTTACATCAGCTTTACTTTCACAAACTAACTCAGATTAATGGATGCTTAAGAACAATCTAATCACTCTATAATGGCAGGTCAGCTATGAAAACAAATGTCACGCCACATAATAACCGACTGTCCCGCTCTACAAACTATGAGAATGCGGATGGAGAAAACACAAAGCAACATGCTGACCAGTGAGAACCATCTGAGGCTGTCACAAACTGAGCATAAAAAAAAAAAAAAAATCCTGTATCTGTGCAGAGCTGAACCCAAATGCACAATCTAACCTTTACGCCACTGCTCCCAACTTGCATCCCACAAAAATATGGAATAAAAAGAAAACAATCGAGCAATTGTTCCGGCTTCAATTCGTGGCACCGTGTGCACGGTCAAAACCATGCAAACACTCATTTGTTTAGGGTTAGTGGCACAGAAACAGGGCGGGGGAAACAATGGCTAAATGTCTTTGTTACTGAACCACAAAAGCTGATAGCTGGTTATTTGCATTCACGAGATCACACTCAGAGCTCATTGCTAAATGGTGAAACCCACATCGTTATAAAAGGACATTGTTATAAAAGGCACCGACTGTGTGTTGTGGAGAGCAGGAGATACTGTAGCAGGCCTTTGTCCGTTTAAAGGGACTTTTATGGGCTTTGGCGCTCTCGCTGCGGCCGTGCCTATTGGCTCAAAATTCAACTTATTTTTCTGCCCCCTGAGGTCTGGGTTTAAACTGCTGCTTTCAATCTTAAAGAAACAACAACAAAAGAGGCTGTCAGGGTAATGCTTCCTGACAACCCAAGATAGACAAAACAACACCCAGAACACTCAAACACCAAATGGATACCACAGGAAAGGTGACAAAGCTTTTAGGAAACGTGAATAAAAAATCCTGGTGAGTGAGGAGAAATTAATATGTAGATTTGTAGCAGACAATCACATTAAAATCAATTTGCATATCTTTTCTTTGAACAGCTTTTTTAACAACTTCATCCCACTGTTGTTGTTTTTATATTGTTTTTTTCTGCTCTGTTTTAAAGGAACGGTTACAGAGGAAGGTTACAGATTGCAACCAGCTGAAACTTCTCCCAGTTAGATTTCCTTCAGTGTTCATTGTTCAGGAGGTTTTTACCAGGAGCAGAATTATCCACAGAGGTCTCTCCCTCTCCAAAACAATTGGACCAGGTGATTCAAACCGGTAAAAACACTGCATAAAGCAGTTCCACATTACAAATCACTGTTTCTCTAATGATGTTTGGCTCATTGCAGACGGGCTGCTCACCCAGTGCTTGCTATGTGTGCTCACCTTATTTCTGATCCAGACATTTAGGAGGTTGTAACCATGAGCTGAATTATCCACAGAGGTCTCTTCCTCTCCAAAACAAACCGAACCGGTGATTTAAACAGGTAAAAACACTGAATAAAGCACTTCCATGTTACAAATCAGTGTTTCTCTGATGCTGTTTGGCATGTTAGAGAAGGGCTGTTAGCTCAGCACCTGCTAATGTGTGCTCACCTTTTTTCTCCGATAACATAAGATCCAGATGTTCAGGAGGTTTTTACCAGGAGCCGAATTATTCACAGAGGTCTCCCCCTTTCCAAAATAACTGGATCTGGTGATTTAAACTGTAAAAAACATGGAATTAAGCAGTTTCATGTTACAAATCAGTGTTTCTTCTGTGCTGTTTGGCTCGTCACAGACTGTGCTGCTATGTGTGCTCACCTTATTTCTGATCCAGACAGTCAGGAGATTTTTACTGGGAGCCGAATTATCCACAGAGGTCTCTTCCTCTCTAAAACAAATGGACAAAGTGATTTAAATGGGTAAAAACACTAAATAAAGCAGTTTCATGTTATAAATCATTGTTTCTTCTATGCTGTTTGGCTCATCGCAGACGGGCCGCTCGCCTATGTGTGCTAAGGTTATTTCTGATCCAGACATTCAAGAGTATTTACTGTGAGTCGAATTACCCACAGAGTTCTCTTCCTCTCTAAAGTAAAATGACCTGGGGTCTCATTTACAAACATTGCGTCTGCACAACAAGGCTTGAAAGAGGCGTTCACTACTTCCAATGAAACAGTTTTGATCTATTAAAACAAACATGATGGGAGAAACTTTGACCCATGCTTACGAACATTTTGGAGTTGGGAAATTGCCGATGCAGATGGTGAGGTGGTAGAAATTGTGGAATATTTTTTGGCACACGCCGTTTTTGGCTTTTGTCCGTACGTACATTTTTAGTATGAATTTTACACGTTGTTTAATAAACAGAGACCCCAGGGGATTTTAACTGGTTAAAACACTGAAAAAGCACTTCCATGTTTCAGATCAGTGTTTCTCTGATGCTGTTTGGCATGCTAGAGATGGGCCATTAATGTAGCACCTGCTTATATGTGCTCACCTGTTTTCTTAGACAACTCCAAGGGGAGAGTGGGTAGCAGCACAACTCCACCTAATCGAAAAACACATAATTGAAACCACAAAATATCTCCATACTGCTCGTCCGTAGTGATCCAAGTGTCCTGAAGCCCCGACATAAAAAGTTGTTTGGAAAAACATCATTTGAACTCTGTTTTTAGCCTCATTGTAGCCTGTAGCTCTGACTACTTCTGTGTACTGTGCTCATGTGTGTGCGCTTGCGCGAGACCGTGAGACATGGGCACCACCTTCATGTGTGTTCACGTGCTTTCGCTGGTCTTGCACGCAAGTGCACACACATGAGCACAGTGCACAGAGGGGCAGTTAGAGCTGCAGGCTACAATGAGGCTAAAAACAGAGTTCAAATGATGTTTTTCCAAACAACTTCTTATGTCGGGGCTTCAGGACACTTGGATCACTATGGACGAGCAGTATGGAGATATTTTGTGGTTTCAATTATGTGTTTTTTGACGTTTGAATCTGGGGCGCCGTCAGCCTCCATTAGGTGGAGTTGTGTTGCTACCCACTCTCCCCTTGGATCTCCGCAAGGGATGTGAGGACTCTAAAACTTCACCTGAGCCTTCCTCGGCATATGGGTGAGTACATAATGGCTGAATTTTAACTGTTGGGTGCACTATCCCTTTAAGATCCAGATGAAATGGCTCTAACTGGAGCAAGTGTTTGATTTGTCCGTTCTGGGCTACGGTAACATGTTAGCGCAACAAGGCGATCTCCGTAGACGAGGACTTGCTCCCTGTGTAGATATAACTGGCTCATTCTAAGGTAGAGAAAACACAATGATTCCTATTTTTCACATGTTTTATACACTAAACAAAACATACATATCATATTATATTCCATTTCTACCAATAGATCCCCCCAAATCCTACACACTGGATCTTTAAATTTAACTCCATACATCTTAGGGATACAGACTCAGAGACTGAGTTGTTCCATATAAATGTTGTGTTCTTGTATTTATTTTTGGGGCAACATGATCCCAGAGAATGCTCTAATTCTGCCTTACCAGAGATGTATGGCTAAATGACAATAAACTGAACTGACTGGATCAATTGATTGATTGAATTGTGCATGATTTTATTTAAAAATGGAATACAACCACCCACAAAGGCTCCTACAACTAAATTTTACCCCAAAGTTAAGGTATTGATTCCACCATTCGCCACGACAATAGCCTAATAATGTCTTAGCAAATAATCACATTGCATTCAGAGAGGCAAATTAAAGTGTGTTTTGTTACATGGCTGTAAAACGCTGATCAATTAGCTCTATCGTTATTTCTAGCACACAGACAAAGAGCAGAACAGAGACAAGATAAAAGCCTCCAGTGTACTGAGGAATCAAAACTCACTTAAGATGTCAATAGTGTCACAGAGAGAAGACGCCTGCATCAGAAAACAAATCCATGTCAATACTTTGCCAATCAGTTAATTTCATTACAGCATTCAATGCCATTTGCTGATGGGGATAGCAAATTGTGTGCAAACAAAGCAAAGGTCAGAAATGTATTGTTGAAGTGACAGATTGTAGTTTGCACTCAGTGGCTGTCTCAACGATTTATAAGCACCTCTGATGAAAGAGACGAAGCGTAATGTTAAATTCATTAAAGTTTATTTTGCGACCCTTTGACATTTTCACACTGTTTAAAGTACCTGTCCTTTTTTTTGCTTACACTTGTGTGTTGACTGGCTTTTGTCCTGATATCACCTGGTCCTCTCTGGATCTGTTTATGTCCAGGAGGAATGCATCACAACTTACGATTTCTTTAAGCAGCTGCGAGTGGAAATTGCTTTTTGGGGAGACGTTTATGACCCCATTCAAAGGCTGACATCTCAAACACAGGAAGGAAGGAACTGGGATGAAGTGCCATACAGTATCAGGAGGTCTGTTAAAAGCTCCTGCTGCCTCTCTGACAAAAAAACCTTTTAACTACAAACAAATAAAGGTTTCAAAGACTTTTCTTTTAAAATTCATTCATATTCCAAAACGTACACAACATAACTTCAGATCTAACATTTCAGACTCTCCTCACAAGCTCTAAAGATGTTGTCGCCCATACAAGAAGCACTTAACTCACCCCATGATGTCACACGTGGATCAGGAGGGGTGGGTGGGGAAGAAATGGGCTCTCCTCCTGAAGGGTGCTCAGGATTAGGGCCTGGAAGTCTGTTAGATAATAGATCAAAGACACACAGCAGAGAGCACTTCTTGCTTTTCCCACATAACGCTCATCTTCATACATAATGGAACCTCAGGAGCCTTTTTTTCTTTCTTTCGCAATTTCACCTGAAGATCAGGCGACAAGACTTTGGTTCCTGGAATCACACGCAATGTTCAAAAAGGGTCACCGCTGACACCACCGATCACTGCTGTGATTATCATGTAAATGTGAGCTTGAGTGCAGGTAGCGACAACGCCACAGACCCACCAAACATGAATGAATGGGTTGCACTTTTCACTTTATGTTCCTGAATTTTCGAGGGATTGTTGGGTAATTGCCTGTGAGCAAACAAACTATCCACTGTGACTTTAAGGAGTAATTAAAACCTTAGATCTCCCATTTTTCTCCTTTAAATTTCAGACTTAACAGGAGATATGCTTAATTATCCAACATTTATGAGTTCTGATATACGGCAGTCATTCTTCATTTAGTTCAGTGGTGAAAGAACTTCTCAAATATTTTACTTAGGCCTGAGTCAAAGTGCAACACCATAACTTAAAAATCCTCTATTCAAAGGTAAAATCCTGCATTCAAAAAAGTATTGAAGTAAAAAATGATTATAGACAAGACATATTTACAATAAAATTAGGCAGCAAAATGGCACCTTGCATGACATATTATTGGATTGCTATTGCTGATACATATAAACAGTATTTATATAACATTTTAACTCTGCCTACTTTCAATATTTGGGGTCGTATAATCTGCGACATGCATCCTATTTTATGCACAGATCATTTCTTTTGTGTGTTAAATCCGAAAGAAATGGACATTTTGAGAAATGGCTTCTATTTGAAAAGCTACAGCAAGCAGATGGTTAGCTTAGCTTAGCATAAAGCCTGGAAAATAGGGGAAACAGTAAGCCTGGCTGTGCTCAAAAGTTCTGTGTGCAACATTAAGAGTATCACTATAGCAGCAAAGCACAAGGGGTGGGGGAAAAATCGATACAGCATAGTATCGCGATATATTTGTGTGGCAATATCGTATCGGCACACAATGCTTAGTATCGCTTTTTATCATGTAAATGATCAATATTACAAATACAAATTAATTTTAGGTAGCCTACTATAATAATATAATCAGTTGCTTTTTCAGTTCACTACATACATTTTGCTGCCACAAAAAATGTCTGAAGTGAGATGAACAGACTGAAAACTATCTTATTAGATTAAACACATGTTGACAGTTTTCCTTTAGAGACATAAATTGAAAAAAAGGTCATATATCACAATATATTGTGCGATATATTGCAATACTTATACTGCAATATACTCATTTAAAATTGCAATAATATCGGATCATGATTTAAGTATCATGATTATATTGTATCATGGATCCTCTAGTGATTCCCACCCCTACATACCAATATTTGTTATGTGAAGATACAGTGGGGTAATGGCGTCCTGAGCAGAGAATTAAGTCACACTCCCTCTATGTGTGTTATAACACGAGCTTCTCTGTGGTTTGTTGTGGTGAGCTGGTCTGTCATAGTGTACATGTTAGCGCATGTGTGTATCCCACTAGCTAGCTCATTGCTGCTGCTTTGCACTGTGTCTGTACAGCAGCATTCTCGGAACCCATCGGCTGTATTTGGCGTCTGACTTCCGGCAGACGGCGATACAGCCTCTGGGGGCAGACCCCCGATTTTTTGGCATTCTGGTTTGATTTGGGCGGAGGAGGCGGATTTCCGTTTCCGACTTCCATTTATATATAAGTAAATATGCTGAACCATTGTGATGGATTCAGAGTTTGCAGTGACGCCAATTATGTTCTGCCTCGTTAGTTCACCGCACGGACCGTTTAACCTGGCAACAACTGCAGCCAGCTCAGACGTGATTGGTCAATATCACACGGACTACAAACAGCCTACAACCAGAAACCAGGGCTCTTCCGCTCTTCTTCCTCTACATTCACTGAATGTAGAGTCTGTATATAGAGACTAGTACAGCAGTAACTGTTGATATCGGGACAGTGTCGTAATGGAAGCGTAGCGCCTATCCTCTGATTCCCCCCTGGTTAATGCCATTAGCTCTCTCAGCACTGTTGCCAGTTTAGCGCTAGTTATGGAGTTAGCACTGTTAGCTGCCAGCTCCGCCACCTCAATGAGAACCATGTGCAGACAACTACATTCTGAATTTTGTATAGAGCCTCTATAACAAAATCAACCTACCAGCACCTCTATAGCTCAGCAGTTAACACGCTTTATCTCATTGATTTAAATCCCAAATTTAAAAACAACCAGTTGCAGTTTTACAAAACCAGGCTGCAGCTTCAAATATAACAGAGAGACGTGAGAGTGGTGTCAATGTTCTCATCTACCTTTGAACAAGAAAGTGAATAAGAGTATTTTTACAAAATGCTGAACTATTCCTTTAATCTACTAAGTAACTAGCAGTCAACTAGTAACTGTCAGTAATAAGTAGTGTAGTAAAAAATACAGTACTGCCCTCAAAAATGGCAAAGTATTAGAAGCATTAAAATGGTAAAACTCACGAAAAGTATCTGTAAAATTACTAAGTGTGGTAAAAGTACTTAGTTACATTTTACCACTGACAGTTTCACATCAAGTAAATGTACAAATTGAGAATGTTCTGCCTCTTTCAGACACTAAATGGAACAGAATAAAAGGCGTCAACAGTTAAAATATATACAAGCTCATCAAACACGTCACACCGTGTTAAATGTAAACTACAGCAACAAGAGGCGTGTGGTCCTCGATTCGTTTACTAGTAGTACCAGTCCCCCTTTGGCAGCACAAACTAACTGTGAGGTGAAACTTCAGTGCGGGCAAAGAGTCGTCCATCAAACTACTTCATCGAAATTTGTGGCCGTGCTGAGCCAGAGTCTGCATCAGCAGAGCCATTAGTGCTGAGGGACGAGAGAGAAATCAATGGTCATTCTGTTCATGGGAGACTCCTATTCAGGTGCAGCCTTCACTCTGTGCAAATACTAAGTGCTGAAGTCTGGAGTGTAAAAATGGCCACAATAATAGATAGCCACAAGCAAAACAGGCACTTTATTGAAAAATCTATTGGAAGAGCAACTTGGCTTTTAGAAACTGAGACCTTGATACGCAGACTAATGTTTTCTACGAATGGCATCTACTTCCTGGATTCAGGATGAGGACTTGAAAATGCTCATTTCAAAAAGGAAAAAAAAGCTACTGATACAGAGTATGTATTATCAATACTACAACAGAGCAATACTCCAGAACTTCACTCTGTATCGCATCACTCTACTGCCACCTAATGGGCACACTGGAGAACCCCATGATGGCACAAAGACATCCATTCAATCTCAAGTTGTGTCAGTTTCTTTCACACTTTTATTCACTTTTTTTCTAAGATGCTGCCTGAAAATAAACCGTAATTAATTAAACAATGACTTCATTGATTCATCAGTCTTTTCTCAGCTCATTTTGACGCTGACGCCTTTAAAAGTGACCCCTGAAAGTAGAGTGACTGAAATTACATCCAAATTATTAACCTTAATATTCATAAAGTTAGTCAGTGTTAAACATGACGACATTCTGGATTCAACTACGGTGCTACAACAACGATTCATTATTCTAAAATCTGAAAACAAGTATGTCTCCGAGTCAACAGTTTTGTTACTTCAGTGGTTAATGATTAAATCGCTAGAAACAAAAGCAGTTACTGTTAATGGCCTGCACGTACGTAACCTACAGAAGAGTTCTTACTGACAAAGAAATAGCTTATGTTACAGTCTTTCTGATTTCAGTCTGAACCCTGCGCTCACTGTGGGATGCCTTCCAGTGTGTGTGTGTCTGAGTAGAGTGTGTGAGGAGAGAGCTGCTGTGGCTGAGTGGACACTATGAGTGGAACGCCGTGGATGACCACGTTCTGGCTGCCCAGGCTGATGTTTGGCACCAGCAACGCACTCTCCTCACAGGGTAAGGCACTCTCCCCGACCGCAACTGTCCCTGCTGGCTTGGACATGTCCTCTGATGGAGCACACACCATGTCAGGTGGAGTTGCTGTGGTCACCATGGTGGTGTTGCCCTCCGTCACCACCGTCACCTCTGTGCCACCCTCCTGGATCAAGGCGTTGAGGCCCTCCAGCTCAGAGCAGGTTGTGATGAAAGTCTGCGAGCCGCTGCTGGAGTCCTGAGCGGTTATGGCCGTGTGCAGCAGGGCCTGGTGGAGCGGGTGGTTGGTGTCGTCGGGGCTGAGCTGCGTCAGCAGCACCGTCTGGGGTTCGAGGGTTGTGTCTGCAGTCTGGGACGACCCGAGGGGCTGCATGGGCGCCAGCAGGTTGACCTGTTGGATCATTGAGTTGACGACCATGTCCTGGTTTTCTGGGCTGAGCAGGACCATGTTGGTCTTATGCTGACTGTCCACACCTGATGGAATTAAAGGGTTCTCCTGACCCAGAGGGTGAGACACGATGATTTTGAGCTGTGCACTGTTGTAAGGAGCCATTGTGTCATGTGGGATGGGAACTTCGAGCTGGGTGTTGCCCTGTGACGTGACCAAGTTGACTGAATCGGCCGGGGTAGAGAGCTGAAGCTGCAACACATTCTGAGTGTCTCTGTGCTGCTTCTTGTGGCTCCGCAGGGAGTCCTCCCTCACAAACGATGCGTTGCAGGAGTCACAGCTAAAAGCTCGAGCTGCTTCTAGTTTGGCTCGATACCTTGAGCCGACAGGTTTCGGAGAATCGCCTCCTCCACCTTTCCGTCCACCTCTGCCACCCCTGACACCTTTCCCACCGCCGCCTTTCTCAGGCTTATCCGAGTGGCACTTCTTTTTGTGGATGACGAGGTTGCTGCGCTGTTTGGAGGCGAAGTTGCAGAAGTCACATTTAAAGGGGCGCTCCTCCGAGTGGATCCTCTCGTGGACTTTGAGCGCCCCCTTGCTGGCGCAGGAGTAAGTGCACTTGGAGCACTGGATGGGCTGAGTGGGTTGGTGTTCTCGCGAGTGCTGCCGCAGAGCATTCTTGCTGGCACACTGGAAATCGCAGTGCGCACAGTGGAAGGAGTTCTCAGTGCCATGTTTGATCTGAATGTGAGATTTCAGGTTGCCTTTCATGGCGCAGCGGTACTCACAAAAGTCACACTTGTAAGGCTTTTCACCGGAGTGGATCCGGATGTGCCTCTTCAGGTCTGAGTTGATTTTGAACTTTGCATCACACTGTTGGCACTGGAAAGGTGCATCCCCTTGGAGTGAAATAAAAGACAAGACAAAAACTCTCAATGATTCTGAAAGCAGTCCACAAAACAGCATCATCCCACAGTTGGTTTTTTACCACCTACCAGTGTGTGAGCGGAGGTGGACTGTGAGCTGGCTGGAGTTGCGGCTGGCGTACGGACAGATCTGGCACTTAAAAGGCCGTTCGTCATAGTGGATACGCAGGTGCTTCTTCAGACTGCTGCTGTCTGCTGCTGCGTAGGGACAGTGTTTACACTTGTGCGGCTTCTCGCCTGTGTGTGAGCGGCTGTGCATGTTGAGCTTGTCCCGCCGGCTGAAGCGCTTGTGGCACAGCTCGCATTCAAACGGCTTCTCACCTGGGTGACAAATGGAAAACACAACGTGTGTCAATATCTGATTCTGTGGTGTTTCAGCAACAGGACAATCACACGTGCAAGGCTTTGATGTACCAGTGTGGGTCTTGAGATGCCGCTCCATGTCTTTTTGGCCATACTGCGTCTTAAAAGTGCAACCTGTGGATCGACAGAAGACGTGGTTTTATAAGGTGTGCAGCCTGGGTGCATATGGAAAGTTAATCTAACAGTGTCCTAAATAAATAACAGCTAATGACATGGGACTTGGCAGGAAGTGCTGTTTTCCCTGCTTGGCAGCCGAAAAGCAGGAATGTGTTACAGTCGTAAACGGCGAGAGGCACCAACCTGAGAAACAGCAGCTGTGTCTCTTTGAAGTCAGGGAAGGTTTTAATTTTTTGGAAGGTGTTTTCTGTGCTTTGGTCAGGATCTTTTTGACACCTCTCATAACACAGGTCTGGTAGGTTTCCTCGAAAACAAACTCGGCGCTGGAATCTGAGCAGAACAGGGACATGAGTGCATGAGAGAAGCAGACTGTAGATCAAGTCTGCATGTAAATTATTAACAATAAAACCAGAAGTTGAGTGTTTTACCAGTGAGGGTGGCTGTTGCAGTGGTGGCTGATGTGTCAGAGGTGGGCAGGGAGCATCCATTTTGCTTATGGGCGAGAAAGACCTCGAAATTATTATACTGCTGCTTGCAGAAGCCACAGATGTGGATGTCTGGGCTCACCTCCACCACCACAGAGTGTCCTGCACCGACACCAGAAGGCAGAAAACACAAAGCAGGAACATGTAATGTCAACAGGAAGCTGTGTGATATACGTCTGAGAAACTGGCAACAACATGACTTCAATGTAACGTCACAAAACCACGGCTGAGGCGTTAGTTAGCAGCAGTTTCCCTTTACCTTCGGCGTTGTATGTTGCCATTTTCGAGCTTGTTTTGCTGGCTATCAACTCATCTTCTGCCTCCTCAGAAACCTACACGACGTCCACCATGTTGTTAAAGTGTTGCCGGCTCGAGTACAGACGCAGTTACTTTAACTATTATCATGTTAAATGTGAGAAATCTACCGTTGTTTGATTATAAATAGCTTTAACAGTTTACTTCTCTGACAAAACTGATACAAATCGGTTTTTACGACACGCTACGTGGGGTTTACGGCAGCGGTATAAGCATGCGTTTTGTCTAGGTGACGTCACATGATGCTTTTTGGGCTGTGGGAAAAAATAGACTTCCCCCTCAGTATGAAAATTTGGCAAGTTGGGGACAATATCTGTCGTTATAATAACGTTAGAGAGGTCTCCTTTAAACATTTGCATCGGATATCGCTAGGGAAAAAATTAGGCTTGATATGGAAGATTCTTACTTCTGTAAATGACAAGAAGAAACAATCTGCAATTTGTTTTCTTATTGTATATATACCAAAATATTTAACTTTATATAAGAAAACTTACAAAACTGGGCAAACAATTCAACTATAGGATAAGACATTTTGTGTGTTTTGAATTTTTCTTTTTTTTTTTTGTAAATTTAATTATTGGGAAAATTCTATATTCACAAGAAGAAGTGTCTTGATTGTTAATATTGTCTTAATTATTTACTTATTTATATTTTTCTTTTCTTTAATTTAGTTTTTATTTGTATATCTCTGGCATGGACAGATCTGTATGTACATAATGTTTATGTACTAATGTTTGTTCAATAAACAAGTTAAAACTAAAACTAAAAAAATATATAATAGTAACAATAATAATAATAATAATAATTTATCCATTCATTCATTTATCTATTTATTTATTTTTGCAAGAGTTGTAGAAAATATATTATATGATATAAAATAATGTAAAAATAAATTTAATTGTACAACAAATAAATAAAATGTAGGGAAAAGAAAAAAAACAACAAAAACAAAAAACTGGATTGATTAAAATACAATGTCTAAAAAAACAAATAAATGGAAAAAAAAATAAAAATAAATAAAAAAGGAAGTTGGTCTTTTAAGACAAATCACTTTATGCAAAATACAATAATCAAGTTGTTTGTGTACTTTTTGTCAGCCAAGAAATTGGGATTGTTAAAAATTAGTAATATATATTATATTTATTAGTAAGAAATCTTTATCAAAATGTTTTGAAATGACAAACTTGTCACTGTCAAAGGTGATATCTCAATCTCTCTGGACTGTAGCCAGCATTGCACATCACTCCAGAAAGACTACACTGATTCACAACAGAAAAACACATGTATTCACATCAAAGTTCAATCTTATGAATTCATTCATTACACAAATCTTATTTAAAATTTTGAGAGTCATTCTTTTACCTTAGTAGGAAGTGGAAATAGATATATCTTTTTCTTATCGACATAACCTCCTCAACATCAGAAGTATTGAGAATATAATTTTCTCTTACTGGGTTGAGGAAACATGCCTTTAACAAAAAGTTTTTAGTAACTCTGTTTGTCCCAAAAGTTCCTTCGATGCAAAGCTGTCTCAGCCCAGGAGAAACCTTTGAGTACATAATTTCTTCTTTACCATTTATCTCATCAGTCTGTTATAGTTTTTAACACTGGAGTTTTCTCAAACATGCATTTCTATTCTCATCCATAAAATGAGCAACAACTCAAATCCCTTTGGAGCTACATTTCTCTATGTACACAGATTTCCTACTGAGCAATATCTATCTGCTGTACCAAAGTGGTGTGTTATGTGGTAGAATAAGATAAGATAAAATAGACTTTATTGTCCCAAATGGAAATCTGGAGCTGTTGCTATTCACAATCCCTTATACTCAGTACCTACTGTACATGTACAGACTGCCATCAGCCAACAAATTGCATGCTGCCCATTGCACCACACATCTGTTTAACATAGTCATCATAGAAATCAAATGGATAATATGGTGTTAAGTTGTTTTTATGTATCAATTTCCAATAGAGAAGGACTTGCTGATGGAAAGCATGAAGTTTAACCGATAAAGAGAATTCTTTAGAAAATGTCACTGGATCATTTTAACGTTTTCACATTGATTCTGATGAAATTTCAACATTGAATCAATCACCTCACTATCTGGGAAACTGTATAAGGCAAGAAAACTTAATTTTACTTCTCTTAAGTATATTTTGATCACAAGATCAAGTACAAGTATAAGCCAAATATTCATAACTATACTCTTGGTATATTTCTGATAAGTACGTTAAAAGTAAACTGAAAGTATACTCTTACTTTTAGTTTAAAAAAAGTATATTAACAGCATACTTGAATAAACTTCTTTCTTTTAAGGGGAGTTATGACCGTGGGTATTTACGAGCACTTGAACGCACCATTGCCATAGTTGTAAAGAGAAGGATTCAACCACCGCGCCATTTTTCTCCTTAAAATGTTATTTAGCTCTTTTTAAAAGTCCAAAACGCTAACTTATATGAGACTTGAATATGCAAGAAAACATTTGCCTCGGAGTGAAAGACAACGGAGAAGTTTTTATGTAGTGATCACCGTGTTTTCTTCGTGTCGAAAAAGCCTAGCAAGACCGTTAATTACACGTTACCGCCACCTGTCGTCGTGGAAGTCTCATAAAAAGGCCCACAGTGGCTTAACATTCATACCAAAACTCTTCATTTGTTTGTCCATGTAAATAATATGTGATACTCACCAACGTTGGCCTAAAAGTCCACTGGTAGCTAGCTGTGTTGTTCACAGAGTGGTTGCAACACTCCAGCACGTAGCCGCAGCCCTCGCTGTGGCACCTGCACCGAGTCAAGGGGTATTCCTGGTGTGAGGAGGTAAGCTTTCAGATGTAGCGCTCGCTGTAGGGCACTTAAATATACATACTCCACCATCTTTCAAGTAAGGGCAATTTACTGGGTTGTTGGGGTGACTGAATGAGAATACCTCTTTTTTATGCCACAGCAGTCGTGCTGGTGTGAATAAGCCATGAAAGTGACTGACACACAGCTCCATTTTCAGTGGCAGGTCCTTAACTGCCTGATTGCCACTGTGAAGCTCAGGAATTTCCTTACGCTGACTTTCTTGCATGGCAAAGGCACAGGACTGATTCCTTCCCTGCTGAAACAGCAAATCCTGCAGAAACACACACACACACACACACACACACACACACACACACACACACACACACACACAAAATGCAGGGCCTTTCATGGGCTGCCCAAACGAATCTGACTGGTTGATTACTGCTGTCTTTGAGTTTGATTCTGTCAGGTTTGTCCCCACAGATTCACAGAAATGTATGGTAACAGTTTATGTCATGTCAGACGGAAGCAACTGTTTTCTCAGGGCCTTTTTGAAAATTGATGACTCGGTCCAGAAGGAGGGGAAAGAAAAGAAAAAAAGACATGAGAAGGAGATAATTAAATAAATAATTTGATCTGACCGAAGAGTGTGCAAATCATATGCACATAAATCCCCCCACGAACCCAGTAGAGTTAAATGTACATCAAAGACCGCATTCACATGTGACAGACAAATGACTCAGAGATGGGATAATTAAAGAAAGACTTATGTCACCAACCCTCCCCCAGCGGCGGAGAACAGGCCAGTATGCTCTCTGCTTTGATCTAGGCTTCAGTTTTACAATCAAAAGAATTGTAAATCTGGTTTTTCAGTTTTCACGCTCACAGTTTATGAGTCTTATGAGTGAGCGGTTCAGTCATTATAAGGCCTTATTTATGACAGTAATGTGTATCACTACAAATGTTTCCAGTAGGATGTTTATTTTCATTATTGATCAGGATGAAAATTATTTTCGGATGAAATGAAAATAATCTCCATGTTGGAATATCTAGAACTACTACATTTATGGCATTTTTGCTTGAAAAATTACCTAAAGAAACTGTGTGTAAGATTTAGTGGCATCTAGTGGTGAGGACTGCAAACTGCAACCATCTGAAACTTCTCCCAGTTAGAATTCCTTCAATGTTAATTGTTCAGGAAGTTTTTACCAGGAGCCGAATTATCTGCAGAAGTCTCCTCCTCTCGTAAACAAACAGACCATCTGATTTAAACCAGTAAGAACACAGAAAAAGCAGTTCCACGTTACAAATCAGTGTTTCTCTGACGCTGTTTGGCATGTTAGAGATGGGCTGCTAGCCTAGCACCTGGTAATGTGTGCTCACCTTTTTTCTCTGATGATTTCAGATCCAGACGTTCCGGAGGTTTTAAGCGGGAGCTGAACTATCTGTAGATGTCTCCTCTTCCCCAAAACAAACACACCAGGTGAGTGAAACTGATAAAATCACTGAATACAGCTGTTTCACATTTAAAAAAAATTGTATTTTACCAATGCTGCTCATCATGAAGGAAAAACTAACTCCGGTGCCCAATGCAAAAAGCCAAATGGCCCTATCTATAGCCAGTGTTTGCTTTGTCTGTTCTGGGCTACTGTAGAAACATGGCGGTGCAACACGGTGGACCGGGCCCCCAGGAAGTTCGCCAGGCTTTGAAGCCAATTTTTCTAGTGGCCAAATAGTGGTACTGCGATTCCCAGGGTCTGTCATGTGATGCCACAGGACCCAAAAGGACTTTATAGACTCTATTTCAATATCAAGATTTAATCCATTCAACACTCGCAAAGTCTAAAAGAGCCACAGGATTACATTTTTTAATCCTCATTCAAGTTAGGAAGTTAGCTACTCAACTGGTGCTGCTTGGCTGTGCTCGATGGCCTCAAATCTCTAGTGGGCCTGCTCTGTGGGCCCAATGATGCGGAAGCAGCGCTGATCATCTGGGTAATTTCATACCATAGAAATAGAGCTTTTTTGGCTTCACGTGCCACTGAGCAACTTTCATAGGATGGACAGGAACCAACCGCCAGTGTTGCATCCAGGTCTCTTAATACATCTATGACGAGGACCCGTTTCTGACATGGCTACAAACAGCTCATTCTAAGGGTGCTTTCAGACCTAGAGTCGTCTCCTTTGGTCTGAATCAGGGACACGTGTTGCAAAGTAGGGCTGCCACTAACGATTATTTTCATTGTCGACTAATCTGTCGATTATTTCTTCGATTAGTCGACTAATCATTTCACCGAAAAATGTGTTAAAATGTTGAAAAATGTCGGTCTGTCTCGCCCAAACCCCAAAATTACGTCATCTAATGTCTTGTTTCATACTCACGCTGAAGGGTTTTAGTTCACTGTCACGGGAGAGTGTGTAAAGCTGCCAATATCTGAACGTAAGAAGCTGCAGTAAGAGTATTTTGGGGTACTTTTATTGTACTTTTCTATGAAAAATTAATCAAACCGATTAGTCGACTACTAAAATAGTCACCGATTATTTTAATAGTCGATTAGTCATCGATTAGTCGACTAATCGTGGCAGCCCCATTGCAAAGTTGTATAATTGCCTAGAGTTGGTTCATGTTCTCACGGACCAGATCAAATGCCTTGTGTGAGAAAGCTGCTCTTGATTGGTCAGAATTTCCATGTGGGAAAAATCCAGGAAGTAAAGCAAACGTTGAAGAAGAGTACACTTGCAAGATAAATGTGACACTTTCTAATGTCACAATGGAGGGACAACTACGCAGGTTGATTTTAGCGCTGCTCATCGTGGACTATATTGCTGTCATTGTTCATTTTAGTCAAACCATACAGTTTGAAAACGAGGCGCGGCTCCAACTAGAAAACAATGTTTTGATGCATTGGATGTGCTGAATGTGCATATTAAGGCAGTACAGGAGGAGGTGCACATTAATAATCCTCCAGGACTGTAACATGCTCATGTTTAACCCAAACAATGTGTCATGTGACTGCAGTTGCTTCACATCCAGGTCGGAACACCTTCTCACCACAAACGAACCGCACTAGAGTTAATTTGTAACTGGATCAAGACCACCTCTTCAAGAAGGTCTCGGTCTGGTTGTTTGGTGCGCACCTGAGTGTGATTGTTGTCACACCTGCCCAAATGGACTGCACTTAGGGGGCAGAGGAACTTGAGTTTGATTGAACTGAACCAAACAGGGCAGGTGTGAAAGCACCCTAAGGTAACAAAACCTTAACAATTCTTATTTTCAGGTGATTATACACCAAAGAAAACATGCTTATTATATTCAGTTTCTGCCATTATATCATCCTAAATCCTGCACACTGGACCTTTAAATGATTAATTAATTATCATAATTGCTGCCAATTAATTCCCTGATGATTGACTAATTGTTTAGGCTCCTGTTTACAGCATTACCATTCTCAACTGCTGAAGCACACTGATGCTGGTGACTGTTTTTTCTCTGGAGTTGTGGCGGAACTCTGTGCTTTTAAAACAATGCGCTCTTTTTCATTTGTTGTACTCAGAAACAAAGTATCATTTGGACATCCTGCTGTGCCAAGTCTAATTTGTAGACGTGCCCCTTTCCCATTCATTGAGACGCCCGAGAATTCAGTGAGTGATGTAATGTCCCTCTTTTCCCCAATGAGACAAGGGCAACAATAGGGGGGAGTGCCTCTGTCACATTATTTTCCCCCACCGAGGCACGCCAGCTGCTTACAGTTGCTTAATGGCTACGAGCTGTCACAAGGCATCACAGCCCGCTGCCACACAGGAGCGGCAGATGCTTTAATTGCACAATGACTTGTAGGTTGTCAACAGCAATTATACCAGGCTTCCACCTGAGGGCACCCAAAGAACACCGTCTACTCTCCTCACTGGCAAGACACGAGGCTCAGAAGCTGGCTGCTACACATTAAACCTGATCTCTGAGTCTTGCTTCTGTCCAGACAAGAGCTGCAGACGGATTCCAAGTCTCTTTTTAGCTTAATGGTTTATCCATGTGCTGCAATAACCTGGGCAGGATTGTCAGACAGCAGGCTCAGGACCCCAAAATCATATTTAGACATAAAATATTTATCTAGCTTTGTCACCTTAGGGCCCGCTGCTCACCGTGCTGCGGCAGGTCGTGGTGTGCAGAGTTTGAGTAATTTTGCTCATTATTAATTCATGTCATTTTTTTTCCTTCGCAATTCAGGGGAGGCTCATTCGCCGCTGCCAGCCTTAAGATTATTATCATTAAGAGGAGGCAAATAAAATGGTGAGTTCAAAGCTATGCTACAACATGCCTCAGAACACATCGGTTCAAATATGTTGATAGTGTGTTATACATACATATACAGGTCTGAGACAACACTGTGTAATGTGCCTAGATTTGGTTCTATTTATAGACAGCACTGAAATTCTAATCAACTCAGGAACCAAACACACGTAGCGACCTTCTGTTTGTGTCACGTCAAATCGAATGGGTAAAAGATGTCCCGAGTTCCGTGTTTGTTTTGAGCCATAAGACAAATTATACACACATGTATGAATTCCTTTGGTCAACAGCTGCCATCTCAGCATCAGATAAAACAGAGCCAAAGTCTGGGAACCATCACATGCCTCCAACACTCCCACTTTATCATATAAAAAAAAAAGAAAGAAAGAAAGAAGACAGTGTACACAAGAGCACACACAAACACGAGCAAGTGCAGCAGTGCTACACACAAAAGGCGCACATGCTCACACGCAAAACAGCGCTATGCTCTTTGTATCTGCCAACTGATGCAGATGATAGGGCTGCAGATGAGTGCAGGCTAACCAGAGACTGGAGGGTACATGTGGCTTCATAGACAATAGCAGGCCGTAGCCTTAGGAGGAGAATATTCAACGCTCAGAAACATGCTGGGGTAGAAATGAAGATTTTTAATGTAGTATAAGATCTTTGATATTGCTAAAAATTAAGTTTTTGGTGATACTGGCAAATAATGCAGTCACAGCGGCAGGTGTATAAAATGTGAATGTTACCTAGAGGAAGGAAAATTAGCTTCATGTCTCCTTATTAAAAGCGCATTTCCATGCCTGTATCCTTAGTGAAGTCCGCCTTGAAGAGAAGGTAGTGTAGGTGCCGTGTATTTTGCTGTAGTGTCAGCAGGGGGTGTCCAAAATCAGGCTAGAGAAAGAGACCCTGTGCTTGTTTGAAGCAGCTTACAAGGCAGTGCTCCAGTTTGTAGTAGCTGACATTTTGGAACCAGTGGGTCAGCAAAATGGAGAAGCCATGGAGATGTATCAAAACCAGTGAGACTTTTGATTACAGGATGGTTGCGTGTAATTTATCGCGTCTCTTTGCTTTTTTTTTTTCCCTTCGTAGCCAGCCCTAATTACGGTTGCGGTGGGGGAAGTGACCGTTGCACAAGTAGGTTTCAGGTGTTCCTTTTCTACTCCCAAGTAGGACAGAGCAGGAAGTCGTGCACGGAATATTTTGGGTCTACAGAGCTAAATCTAAACAAAAGATGTGTGCATGTGTGCGCGCGCGTGATGTGCGAATGCGTGTTGTCAATGATGTCATGACGGAGGAGGGAATCTTGATAGTTAGACAGATAACAATGAGCCCGGCGTATTCATGCCCTGCACACACACCTACAGACACACTCATGGATCCAGACACACACACACACACACACACACACACACACACACAGGGCATCATCATCGTCACAGAGGGAGAAAGGCTCATAATTGGACAGAGGTGTCTGTAGATAATGAAGCCAGACCTCACACCTGCCAAACCTTGGGGATTTCACTTGACTGGCCACTTAAATCTTCCTCACTCTGCGGGTCTGGAGGGCAAGAGAGTGAGTAAGGAACTAATGGAAAAAAAAGCACGCGCTACAGGGAGGATCCCTGTCAGCATGAGTGTAGTGTGGACCCCCCCCACCACCCCATCACACACACACACACACACACACACACACACACACACACCCTAGCTAGCTCAGCCCCCACAGCTCGTTCCATACAGCACCCACCTCACTTCACTTCACTGTAAATCCTCTGGTGTCAAGGATTTCAGACGGAAATGGGGAAATGCTGCACCAGCTATTTTGTTTCAAACTCTCAAAACACTCGCTTCTCCCAAGTTGTCTTTGGTGACAGCGTTGTGTGCGGGAAGCGTATTGTGCCAGCTTTTAGTGGGGTGTCATTCGAGGTGCTGAAAGGGAAATCAGATAGACGCTTCAACGGAGAAATACTTCTATATAGAAAGTTTACCTGACAGTCATCAGTGAAGGCGTGACACTGTATCAGTGGTTGCAAAAAACTACACCAATTAGGGATCGAGTTTACCCTGGAAAAATCTTAACAATTTATGAGAAACAAAATGGGATTTCACTCTGTCTTTCTTCATGACTTGATCCATAAATGAGGCTCGGGAATCATTGTCATACAAATAAGGTATAGATAGAGAGGAGAAAATTCTATTCTACTCTATAAATACACAGACAGCAGTGAGATACAGCAGGGGGGTATCACTCTTTGTTAGCTTGTCATGAAGTCAGCCATGTCAGCTTTTACATACGTGGTTGTGTCTGCTGTCAAAAGGTTGTAGTGGTAAATGGTAAGAATCAATAACTTTGTAGTGCTAACAGACACAAATAAAGACTGGTAGCTTGGCTTGTGGGTTAGCTGTATCCAGATGGCCGTGGTATATCTGTCATATTTTATCTTTATTCTGCAGATATTGGATAAAAAGGATAAACACGCGCTTGTCAAACTCTGCTGTCTTGTGGAAGTTGTTTTGTGCCTCTGTTGCTACCCGAAGTCAAGCCGTGCATTAATGCTTTGACTTTAGGGCTGAAGCAAGGTTACTCAGAGAACCTCAATCATATTTCTCAGTGAACGCAGAGACAATAGCGATTTCTGATGGAGATCTCTAATGCACATCTCAAGTTGTTAGGTGTCAGGGAAACTGCATACAATGCATACAAGCTGGCAGATTTATAGCAGGATAATGACACAAGTGCACGATATTCAATTGGGTGCAAAATCTGAATGAATTTGAAAATCATCCCCTTTTGACTGGGGCTCTCATTCAACCTGAAGGGCGCCAGAAACGCCAGCCCAGTATAGTAATCTTGGATACTTTCAGTTTAATTTTCCAATGTCCAAGCCAGGTGGGAAGGTAAATGAGCCCAGGTGGCTCGCCTGGCCCGCGGTACCCAGGAGGGAAACCTTGCAATCAACAGCAACAAAAACTAGCTTCCATGGTGATGGATAGTGTCACATGTCCACCTAGTGTCTGCGCTCTAAGTGCTGTGCATACTGAGGTGATAGCTCGCCTCATCCTCTCCTGTGATAGATTATAGATAGACAAAAAAGCTGCGTGAGCACAGACAGATTTGGGAAATGTGCAGTAACCGTAGACCCCCCGGATCATCATCGTCCCATCTTTTACCAGCTTAAACTGCCACAGGAAGACACTTTTAGTAGTTGAGCAACATTGGCAAGCGTGGATCTTCTTTCCAAATTGCGACGATAAGCAACGCTGAAATGTGCCCTGAAATGAAATCACACGGAAACCAAAAGCTTATCAAGATGAAACTGTGCAATAATACAAGAATTATCCATCATCATCCATCATGTATTTGTTTGCAGGAAACAGATTACATGGATCTTAATTGAAATATTATTTTACCTTCATTTGAATTATTTATGGGCTCGCTGACTAGATTCATACCTCAGAGAAAAACATGAACACATTATGTGATGCAAGAATGTGTGTGTGTATTTGTGAGCGTTTCTCATATATTATTCAAAGTGTAGAGTCAGAATATGGTCTTACGTGGCCATATGAAGGATATCAAAGGGCCTGTCTTTGATACAATTTACTTGAGATCCACTGGCCAGAGCAGAGCTGTCCATTGGCCTACCATTGCTAATGAGATCGGGGGGTAAAATTGAGAGTGGTGGGCTGGCTGTCATCCGCTAGGTGATGGTTTTAAGACTAAGCAGTGATACTTCATTAATTAACCTTCACATTCTATGTAGATCTGCTCATCAAGATGCAGTTAATTAAAGAAAGGTCATTCCAAGGGCTGCTGGGAAGCGGCATTATTACAATGGAGGGATGGCACTGCTTTGAGCGAGATAACACAGGGGAGGGGGCAGGGAGAGGGTGATCACCCAGCCACTACTGAAATGGCAGATGACTTGCCAAAGCCAGTTTCTGAACTCCTGACTGCAGATCACCTTAGTCCTGGAAAAAAAGAATCTATTTTTTAGTTGTTTTTGTTTTTTATTTCTTACATTTCCTCTTTTTTTATATATATAGAAAGATACTGTTGAAAAGCTCTAATGGAGAAAGCCTCGGTAAAATATTCATTACACTCAATCGACAGCATCTATCTTTTAGCATCTCGCTATAGTTTTTCTACTTTCTCTCCCTTTTTTTTGCAGCTCTGTGTCTTCGCTGCCAATTTCTTGGGTGAATTCCGCTCTGACCTTGCAGAGAGGAAAAAAATTGTCATCTTGAGTAAATAAAAGGCCAGGAACTCAGCGGGATATAAAATAGTTATGCGTCATCTGTAAGTGAAATCCACTTCTGTGTGGTGACTTATTCATTTTGATTTCCGCCTATCTATCTATGTATCTATCTTTGTCACTGTCTGCTAAAGCACAGCTCAAACTGTGCAGACTTGTTTTGGAAAGTGGATCAAGTAGATACTGTATTTTGTCATGAAGACACTAGTGTATAAAAATGTTCCTGTTAGGCTCTTATCAAACAGGAAGCGGTTGTTTTTGTGCAGACCTGCGTACTAACATAAGGACGGAGACAGTTAAAGGCAGCTTAGTATGGAATAATGTGTGTGTGGAATTGCCTCTCAGCCAATCACACAAGTGAGATCAGACTTAGTGTTACAAATGGCTTTCTATAATGTTTTTGCCAAGCCTTATTTTTTGATAATGGCGCCCACCCCCCCTCTTCTCTCTCAGCACCGTCTTGTTTGGAACCTTGGCGTCAGTTTTTCAAAATGTTGCTTCACTGCAAAATTGTAGCGGGACATCAGCTCCTCCCCTGTGTCCACTCAGTCCTCCTGCAGTCATCCCTGAGTGTCTTTTGGCATTGCTTCCAATGGCAGGTGTAGAGACAAACGAGAAGCGGTGCGCAAGCACGCACGCGCATGCATTCAAGCGTGTGTGTGTGTACGTGTGTGTATATATCCCTCCCACCCTGCTACGATACAGTAACTGCTGACCCCGGACACAGTGCCATTATGGCAGACGAGGCAGGGCTCCCCTGGCAGCGGCTGGGGCGGTTGGTTGCTAGGTGGAGAGACATTACCGCGGGCCTCTGCAATAATTTATCCTAAGAGCGCGGCGAGCCGTCATGTAGCCCCTGACAGAGAGCTGCAGTACTTTATCAGCCTGCCTGTAAATCAGCCATGTGTGGGTGCAGACGGCAACATTGTTTGATCTCTTTCAGACACTCTAATAATCTGCTCCCCTCTGATTGATACCTTCACACAACAAAGCACATTACACCAGCAAACCACAGCAGCCATCAGTGTGTGTGTGTGTGTGTGTGAGTGCGAGTGTGTACGTGCATGTGCTAATGTCTGTCCGTAAGAAGTGTGTGTGCGTGCCCGTGCGTGTGTGTGTGTGTCTTTCTGGTGGTCATCAGTATTGCCAGTGGCCTGGGGAGGGAGAGGGAGGGGATGAATGAGTCTTCTGCAGAAACACAGGGTCATTTGGAGTCTCTAAACCAATGACAGGCTAACGGGTTCACAAAACGATCACCGGATGAAGGGAGGGGCAGGGAGGGAGGGAGAGAGAGGCAGTGCCACCAACCTCAACACGAGAAATACAGCAAACAGATAAAGAGCTACTGAGGCAGTTATTCTTTTCTTAAATGGTGGCTGTTTTTGTAAATGTAAAGACGCCAATAACATTACTGCCACATCAGGAGGAAAACAGTCTCACTTTTGATTTAGATGCATGAAAATATATTTTATATGTAGAATACACACTTATTGTTTAGATCTTTATGCTTACAGGTTGCACAAAGAAAATGTCCCTGCGTTTTCCTGTAAAACTACAAGTCGAAAGAAGAATTCAGCCCTCTCAATCTCAGTATAGCCAATATTTTGGAGTGTAATATGCAGTCAGCGCTTTGAAAAATACAGCAAATGTAACTACGCAGCTCAATGCATGTATCTTTTCTTTGAAATGCTGATATTTATGTTTTTTTATTCCATTCATGGCCTTCTATCAAATCAAAGCGAATTGCATCCTTTTCCAAATTGCCTCCCAACTCCTTGCTTGATATGGCTCATATACAAAGGAGAGCAATGTCCCGTCCAACAATACCCATACCATTTGTGCCGCTCAGCTTCAGAATGTCATTGGTTTGAGTGTGACAGTAAAACATAACTCTACCTTTTTCTACGGGTTGAATTGGAACATGGCCTCCAATTATTCAGCTCCAAATTCAATAGCAATTTTCTGCTCAATGAAATAGTGGTTTCAATCTCTGGAGTAATGTCACTTTAGAGAGATTTTCAAAATGGCATGTCTGTGAGTGAATAGATGGACGCAGGAGGATTCATTTTGCTTGAGGAAATGATACTTGTCTGCTGAAGCTTGTCATTTATTGATGAAGAGAATACCTCTTCACAAACTATAGAATCTACAGTATAGTGTTTTTGCTCCAGTCACGGCATCCGCATTAGATATGTCTAATTTTTAGCTTTTAGTCAGAATTTCTAAAAGGATAAAAGATGCCAGGCAGATGCATAACCTTATGATTGTGTTTGGTCAGATGGAGCCCATTTTGCTTCAGTGCAGCATTAAAAGTAGCACTGAACAATAAAAAAAAAATGCAATTATAAGTGTGTTTGTGTGTAATGTATCAGTAGCCCATCCAGGGCCCCATAATGAATGCAATGCAACGTGCGATCACTGAGCCGTGCGTATGCCCCGCTCAATGCATCTCTGAAAATAAACAGAGCAATGGAAATGGTTCTCATTAGTGTTGTTTTCATATTAAGTCCCTCAGACAAGGTTGACAAACCCAGCTCCCTGTGCCAGGCTCCTCAGGGACCATCGCTTCAATACAGCTAGGGCAAACAACACCAGCCGATACCAACACCATTACCACCTCCTATAGTTACTTATCCTCCCCTCCCTCCCTGCGGAGTGCTCTGTCTACACAGACCAGAGGAAAATGCATTAAGATCTTCCAGCAGCATAGAGAAAGAGTCCTGCTTTCATTTATCGCCATTGCTATTGGCCCTAAAAGGGACAAATGTCTGTTCTCCATCTCTGTGCTATTAGAATGGGAGAAATGTGTGCCGTGTGTGTGAGATGGAAGTTATTTTGTGCTCCAGAGACGATCCACTGCGAGGCTGTTTAGCAGGGAGGGAACAGGTGTGCTGAGCTTCTGGCTTCCACCATGTGTTCCAGTTGTTTCATCTGCACCTGTTTCCCAAGTCCTATATATGATGATCAAAACACTTTATTAACCATAAAGTGCTCCCGTTCGTATGCTGCTCCGTCTCTGCCTTTAAATGTTTCACAGTCACATATTACCATCAAGTAATTAATTGATGGAACAGAGGTTATTGCATCAAAAATCATGTATTAACCAGGAAAATATCGCCTGACTAAAAAAGATAAACTTTAATTTGCTACTTTGGAAATTGATTGAAACTACAGTGAAACCAGCTCATGAAGGCATTGACGAATTTTTTTAATGAACAAGCTGTCTTGAAATGTAACGTATGTGCTTCATGCATGAAATCAGAGCAGTACATTTCTGCTTGGTTAAATGTGAAGATAATTTTCATTAGGACCAAAATCTAACCACAACCAAGCTGAAATCTTTTCACATGCTGAGCTACAGCAAAGATTCCTCAAACAACTGGCTGCAACAAGCGAGTATTTTTGTTTTTTTTTAATCTGGATGGTATTTGTTGATTAATGGATTAAATGCTTGGGCTGCAGAATGTCAGGAAACAAAGAAAAATGCCCACCAGAATTTTGTAAAGCCCAACGTGATCATTCAAAGTGCTTTTTTGTCCAACTAACAGTCCAAAACCTAAAAATATTCAGTTTAATATCAATAAACTAAAGTAAAGCAGCAAATCATCACAGGGGACCAAGTAGGAGCTGGAACCAGATAGTTTTTAACAGTTTGCTAAAAAAAAAAGTCCAAACAGTTAATCTTGATCAAAATAGTTTCCTTTTAATTTACTGTTTCGCAGATAATTGATTAATCAACTAATTTAAAGTTATGTCTCTTCTGTTGCTTTGTAACTTGAACACAGGTTGATACTACACTGCTACACTGATAAACTCCGAACAAATGATTTGAAGTTTCACCTTTGTCTTTTGGGCCAAAACTGGGTTACCTCCAAGGCAGGAATTTCACGGCCCTCTTTGTGGCCTCGATGGCCATCTGAAAACTGTATACCCGTCAGCCACCGTGGCCTTGGTGTCCCACTCTTCACCTGTTTGGATTATTTCCTTCCTCTCTCCACCCCGGCACCAGAATGTTAGCACATGCACTAGATTGGTCAACGGTCAGGTGCGTTCGTAAATAGTCACTCAGAGCACCAGAGCTAACTCTAGTACAAACTTGGAATATACTGGTGATGCAGAGCACCACATGTTCAGAGTGGCTGAGCCTTTTTGTAATTGTTTTTAATGAGAATGAAGCTTTTTGCTCGCGGTTTTTGGGTTGCGATGCGCTTTGTGTTTTTGTGCCCTCGGCGCCTGGTGTTTTTGCCGGAGCGCTCTGACCTCCTTTGGTTGAAAAAACTGCAACTCAAAGCAGAAACTCAACCCACGTCATCTCTTTTTTCGTCATCTTTTCTCTATTGTCTAATAGGATGATTTGAGAGGCGGGCCTTCTGTGGTGGTCACGACAACAAGTTAACAGTTGGTAAACAATGGAGGAGAAACTGGTGGCAGCAGTTGCTGGATACGCAGAGCTATATGGCCCGATGATAGACAGCAGGTTGTCAAACTGCCTCTGAGTCACCCTAAAATATGCCTGGAAAGAGCCATCATGGAGGAGAAGCTCCCGGACCAACTGGTGGTACTCCCCATGATCCACCATCTTTTTTAGGGTCTCATGTACCCACACAGATCTCTGTTTCCCTGTGCCCAACAAACTATTTACTGACAGCCTCTCACCCTCAACCAGAGCTACAGCAAGTACCCTCTGCCTCAACATTAGCAACTAGATACTAATTACTGTGAAATAGATAAAATTAATAAATTCACTGTAGATTGATTACACAGAAAGGTTTGGATAAGGAGGTGATGGCGTGGTTGCCTGGAAACAATTTTAAAGCAACCTGCAAAACGCTCTCTGCGTGATCGGGGCCTGAGGAGACAGAGCAGCAGAGTGCTAGGCAACGTGAAAGTGAACGATCTCTCTTCTAACAGCATTGCTCATACAGTATTTTAGTGTCCTGCATCTGATTGGAGTTTAATCAACATGTGTGGTGTGACGAATAAAAATGCGAACGTGAAAGAGCTCTTATTTTGAAGTTTCTCACAGGTTGATTGGTGCATGTACAACTATCAATGAAGACGAGAAGAAAGTAAGATGGCTCACTTGTTAGCTACATCTGTCATCCGCTCTGGAAAAAAACTATGTGCTATTAAATGTTATTTATGTTAATATTTAATATTATAGACTATTTCTCCATAGGGAACAATCCCATCTATAAATTTAATATATGGCAAAATATGTTAACTACATACAGTACAGTAACACTTTGAAATAAATCTTTTAATAAAAAGTGTTTTCATTTCTGTAGAAGTGTTACACTGTGTATTAAAAGGGCATTGTTGCTTTTAAAAATGAATTTCTCTATTCACTCTTCTATGGCCTTGATGCCCTGGCATGTGGCCTTTGTGCCCTCCAAAAAATTACCACCCCCCTGCAGGCCAAGTCACCTTTCCTCTAAAATTACTAAATTTCCAGGCCTGGTTGCCTCTAAATGTGACCATTCGCTAAGGTGAAAAACGGTCAAGCTTTTGTCCCATAACCTTTTATTATGGGGAAATATATTCTTCACTTAATTTGCATTCACAGGACTTTATCTGCATTTCAGTTTGTGGTGGTATCACCAAATTTTTTGAGACTGCTTTGTTTACTTTATTTGCTGTTTTAGCAGGTTCCTTCCTGGGAAAAGTAACCTCTCAACAGCAGCTCGGTGGTTTGTCTGAGAGAATTAAAAGAATAAAACACTGTTTTTCACCATGGCTAAAGTAAATAATAAAAGAAAATGCCTGTTTAGAAATGTGATTAACAGAAAACCAAAGGGACAAAAAAGGCAATAGGTCACACTGATCTCTGTAAAGGGCACTTAAAGGAATATTTCACCCACAAAATGATGATTTGCATATTAGTTACTCACCCTGTGTTACGCTAAATTTGTTAAAGAATTTTTTTTTTCTTGCATGTCTCCGAAGTGAACGAAGAATCCTAAAACAGAGAACATTCTTGATGACACATGCTTTTTTGCTAAAAACGTATTATTTAAAACAGTGGTTCCCAACTGGTCCAGCCACAGGGTCCAGATTTCTCCTTAGGCATTAATTCAAGGTCCACAGTTTAATATATTTAGTGCCATTCTTGCGTTTAGCCATGTCGTTGAGCTAGTTTGTTGTCTATGTCAAGTATCTGTCATTCTACAGCAGAAAATCGCATTTCAAAATAAAAGCTCTGTGTGGGAAACTCACTGTACTTCAAAATAAAGTGTTTTGTTTTTTTTACAAACTTGACACGTTTGCGAGTCACTTGTGGTCCATTCAGAAAAGACGCCCGACCCACTTCTGGACTGCGACCCACCAGTTCGGAACCACTGATTTAAAACACTTCCGCATATGGGTGGCGTGCCTGGGCAAGCGTTGAGCAGAGATCAAACGCATGCACTTGCTAGGGTGCTGAGGTCGTCCATGTGTGAGATGCACAAGTAGTTTAAATAGTAACGTTTTAGCGAAAGTATATGTTTGAGAAGAACCGAGCACATGACTGGATAAATGTGGATAATACTAATCATATTTTATGATTTCTTGTGACAAATTAATTGATTGATTGATACTAAAAGTTTTCTAAATTGATGTGCATATTTATTTTGTAACACTGGGTGGTACTTGGACTGTAAATAAACTGGGTATATTATTTATTTATTTAACTGAGTGGTAAATAGACTAAGGATAGTTGTATATTAGTTGTAAATAAATCTGGGAATTTGTTGAAATAATACATGTGCTAAAAGAAGAAATGTAAGAAAGGGGTAGGGACATAAGTTTTACTTCTGCCTATACTGTTATCTTTTCTTGCACATGCATCAAGAAATTTCTTTTGTTTTTGGATTCTTCGTTCACGGTGGAGGCATGTCAAAAAAACAAAGTTTTCCTCTCAAATTCAACGAAACATGGGGTGAGTAATTGATATACGAATGATCATTTTTGGGGGTAAAGTGTTCCTTTAAATCATTACCACCAGTCACTGATCTTAAGGCACAATTACGTTGATTACTGTTTAAAGTACATTTGTGAGATGCTTGTAAATGCATCTCTCTGACACAGTCTCGTCCTCTTCCCAACACGGAGGAGCTCCTTGGCCCACCTGAGCTGTGATTTGGCAGGGCACATCACACTGCTGCAGGCTACTGTAAATATCACCTTTCTTGTTATCTCCAAGACCTGCTTTTCCAGTAAATAGGGGAACATGTAATTCAATACACTGTGTCGGGCCATTTGCTTTCAGAGGACATCTAGGTGACATGACTTAGTGGCCCCGGAATGAACATAAAGATTAATAAGTAATGGCCATATAAAGATGATATTTGCACTCAGATATCCCCTTTTTTTACGTTAATGCTTTTGATCACAGGGAAACTGGTAACACAAAACGAGCGGCAGACAGCAGAAGGTATGATATCTCAACACTAGCTGGCACAATGGGATCCTGGAGGGCCTCACATTGTTGATTCAAACTAAACTTAGGAGCTGGTGATTTTTTTCCCCCCTTATTATAATCAGGAATTTTGCTGGTCTTGCATGATGTTTCTGACACATAGTGAATAACCCAAGCTGATCATGCAGCTACCTCATGATTTTATATATGACACTGGCGGTGATGACTCCAACTAGCTTGCATGTTACAATTTATTGACAATAACGATAGTATTGAACTGCATGTCCCACACTGAAAAATGAAATGGTATTCGGTCGTCCTCTGTAATACTGTTGTTGGTCCCCCTGGCATTTTGTAATTTGTTGCAGTGTTTGTGTTCTCTTTCACACTTTAATATCACGGTATTGCTTCAATTTGAGCTGCAAGATAAAGTTCTATTTCATTTTGTGGGATTAACTTACTGGGTAGCACACGTCTCAAGGTATTTGTTGTGTTTTGTTTTATCTATGAATTATTTAGAAGCTTCAAAAATAGAGAATGGGTTACAAGACTGTGCGTCCTGTCTCTCTCAGCAATCTCAGTCAGATGTTTAATTTGGTCTGCTAGCGTGGAATAGCACTCACCACGACTGGGATTAGGTGGTTGGCTATGTAATTTCCCTGAAGGAGGGGCATGTTGAATTGGAGAATAATGATAAGGGAGGAACTGAACATTTGGAACAAGGAAAAATGAACCCATGATTGCTACGTGTGCTTGAAGTTGTCATGGATTTTAGCTTCAGTACAAAATACTGTGCAAAAAGTAGATGGTGCTTTAAAGGAACACTTCAGCCCCCAAATGATTATTTGTATATGAATTACTCAGCCCATGTTAATGTTAAATTGGGACTAAAACTTTGTATTTCTCACATACATCTACGGTGAATGATGAATCCAAAAACTGAGAAAACTCTTGATGAATTGAAGTCATTGGGGTCCACGTGTAACAACAGCAAAACCGTATGAAAACATCCATTCACAAACTCTCACACAACTTGTACAGTATAATCCAAGTCTCATTTATCCAGTTGTATGTTCAGTACTTTCTGAACATATGCTTTTGTGTATGAACAGTCTTAGGCACGTACGAGTAGTGCACCTGCACTGTTAATGCAAAAGTGTTTAAAGTAGTAAGGTTTCAGCGAAATGCATGGGTTTGGGAAGTACTTATCATCAGAAACCTACACAGGTTTGACTTTCAAGACTTGGCATCTCATTTATAAAACAATGCATAGGATCCATACTAAAAATGTACATATGGACAATGCACGCCAAAAATGGTGTGCACCAAAAAGTATTTGAAAATGTCTACAATCAGGCTCCCTCCTCACCATCTGTGTCGCCAATTTCCTGTCTCTAAAGTGTTCGTAAGCACAGGTCAAAGTTTCTCTCATCAAGTTTGTTTTTATAGATCACAGCTTTTGCGTGGGAATTGACGCACGCCTCTTTCAGGCCTTTCGTGCATAGGCAATGCTTATAAATGAGACCCCTGGACCCGAAACACAACATGCAAAACCATATTCCCCCCACCACCCGCACATATGACCAACTAGTTCAGCAACCCAACCTGCTAAAACAAGATCCGCGGCAAGACCTGAAAACCAAAAATCTTAATGATGTGGTTTGACAGCACATTTACAGAGATTTCATACAAGTGAAACTAAGATGATGTATTTTAAAATGAAGGTAATTTAGGAAATACAACCTGAATTATTTTTTTGTTTATTCTCATAATTTTGAGCAACAGATCTCCACAGTTAATGTGCCTGAATACAATGGCTCTCGTATTCCAGCTGATGCAGAAGACAGAGACAACACACAAAGTCAGCAGTCAGAGAATTAAACATTAAAACATTAAATGATTCTTCTTCTCATAATATTTTAGTACATTTATCATCCAACACCTGCAATCCAACCCATATATTCTTTCTTTCACCTGGAACCGACCCTGGAAATAAAATGAAGACAAAATATCACCTGCAAATATTTTTTTCCGGTCCAATGAAGATTCAATGAAGGACTGTGTGAGTTGTGTGAGTTTGTAAAAGGATGTTTTGATGTAGTTTTACTAAATACGGCCCCCTTTTACTCTGATTCATCAAGAATGTTCTGGATTCTTACCGTGGAGGCAGGCAAGAAAAACAAAGTTTTCTCCCCAAATTCAACATAACACGGGGTGAATAATTTATGTACAAATTATCATTTGGGGGTTGAAGCATTCCTTTAACAATAAGTCTGCAGCGGTGCTATAATCATCCTGTATCGGCTCATTTTTCATAATTTACCCAACATGCTAAAGTTCACTAGGTCTATTAATGAAAGATTCCCTGTTTTTCTTTAGTCTGTAGCACTTTTTAAAAATGCTAATGGACTCCAACAAGCACCTGAGCAAGGATGAAAGTGCCCTAATTCCTGCTCAAAAGGTCACAGAGATGAGTTATAGTAGTATAAGCACCTGAAAGCTATTCCCTTGTTAGATTTGACAAAGGGAGGCTGCCATTTTCCCCCTTAAAAATAGTGTTGGGTAATAAATGATCATTTGTGGAATGTGGTTGCTACCGGCAGTGACTTTTCCTCTGACATAACTTTACTGCCGGCTGATTTACATCCCGATAGTTGTCCCCAAAATATTTAAAATGAGCGTTTTATTCATGATGCACAGCAGACGGTGGTGACACACGCAAGAGCTCTTATTGTGCTTCTTAGGGGAAATGGCTAATTAGTTGGCCATGAAAAATGCAGGCGTGCCTGTTTTACTATCATCCTCTATTTGACTCAACAACACTTTAGGCTTTTGTAACAGATTTGCAGTTATACACACAGAATCAGCACAATATGAAATATCTGCATGCCCACACTTTGCTTTCACATCATCGAGTTACTGACACATGCATGCTACTATCAATTATGGAACGTATTGGTCTCTGGATAGGCGTGCCTTCTGTACGGTAGGTGCTGTGTGCACCTCAGCATATGTGATAGTCCTTCTCAGCAGCCCTTCACAGGTCCCTGAAAGGTGCTCCTGGTGTGGATGCGGGGCTGTAGAGCAGGGATCACAGTGACAGTTTCAGGTGGAGGAGTCTATTAATAGTTTACCTCTCAGCCAAAGCATTTCATCATTTTTGGTGTCTGAGGGCTTCCTGCTTCAAAAAAAGGGGGTGAAGTTATGCATCTCAATCTACCCCTTCATATTTCATGCTGTTGAGGATTATAAATAAAAGGACAGATTTTGACCTGGGCTATTAGTTACCCGGGATCCTGTGGGTGGATGGTGCTTTGTCTTCTGTCAGCTTCTGGTGTTTTTCCTTCAGAAAGCAACAGGATTACAATCAAAGTCGTTGGGATACAATATGAGATATGATCCGCGCTGCCTAGAAGTGAAAAGGAGGAAGATGGTGGGGCTGAGGAACAACAAAAGGCAAAACAAAACAAAACCAATCAGTCAAAATCAGCCACAAGGGAGCGTCAGAATGGAACAAGGTGGGGAATTTGACAGCAGGTCAAGCTATGGGTCAGTCTAAAGTACCACTCTGGTGATTGCTGTTTTCCCCCTTGTGCGACTCTCTTGTTTTGACCACACAAACTGGCCCAAAGTCTCCAGAGACGAGCCTCTCTGACAGAGTGATGAGGAAAATAGTAAGCTAGAAAGCTCTCACTCTCTCACCTTCCCCATGGTCCGATAGATGGGCCCAACATATGCCAAAGCAGCCTGTCAGTGCTTCTTGTTGTTGGACAGACCTTTGATCTTGAACAAATAGAGAGAAGAGTCTCAGAGCGCCCGCCTCGGGGCATAAGGAAATATCGGCATCACAAAGGGTCAAATTCTGGAAGACGGCAGTAAAATTAAAACCTTTATTGCCATCTTTATGGCTTCATTCCCTATGGCAATTACATTATCTATGGAAAATGGCAGAGCTTTGTTCCCATTATCAGTGAAATCTCCAGCAAGGAGTGTCTGATATGCTGAAAATGAAAGTGATGTATGTCAATCTGAATATATCACGGTGGATGTGGACATATGTGTCAAGGCGGCTACGTTCAGCAGTTTAACACGCTGAGGTTTGATCACTTTTTGCAAGTAAACACAAGTGCTTGGATATAAAACTCATCAAAGAATAATAAGAGATGTTTTTGCAGCTCAGAGTTTTTCTATCAAATCTAGATTGACAACCCTCACTTGAAATTAATGATTTTTTTTTTCTGTGACCACTCAGTCGCTAACCACCCGAAACCTCACACATTGACTTTTCTCCACAGATTGCAACTCATCCATTTTTTAATTGTGTTCATTTTTACCTGGGTCCCACCGGACCTGCAGCGGTGGTGGTCGTTGTCATCCGTCTGCTCTGACAGGAAGGGAGAGCGAGAGAGTGGCGCCACGCCACTTTCCACCCCAAGCTGATGTGTCAGGCTTATCACACAGCCGAGCGATCCTGAGGTGACATCCTCCACTGAATCAGTGACATTTCACGGACGGTGCAAATCTATCCATCTTTGTCAAACATTCGCCTCGATTTTAGCATTCCCCGAGTTAGCATATTGATCACTAAGAAACGCATGAGTGAGGACTTCTTGTTTTCTGCTCCTTAAAATGGGCATTGTGAGTCCACTGGACTCCTCTGTCAAAGTCTACTGCTGTGGGCCTTAATCTGCCCTCTTCAAAGTTGCATAAAATATGGAGGGCTTTTGTCATTCAGGACCAAGAGGCTCACCGAAGACTTTCTTTGCCACTTTACTTTGTGTCAGAAAACTTTACTGGAGTAAAGTTTCAACAAAGTTTACTGCTGCAGCATTTTCATTATATTGAACAGTATGCCAGTCTTCATGGTAATATTTTAGACATTTGAAAGCAAGTGTATAAAGATAACTTGCCTCAAGATTTTGCTCTTTGCTCCCTTTTTCTTCTTTGCTTTAATAGCTTTATTATGGAATATAAAGTGTATCAGCAGTCAGGTTAAAGAACAGTTTGCTAATGCTTACTATACACTAGAAGACTTTGAAAATACCTTCACAAGATTAATGTCTGACCCTTTCTCACATCCAAAGACTGAGTTTTTAGTCACACACTGAAAGATCTTGCAGAGTCACTATTGGCAAGTAGATCCATCAATCTTGCTCGATATATTGCTTCAGTGATCAGCGATCCAATATCATCAATGCAAAGTGAAAACATAGATCCATGTGGTCATCTTTAGGGTACGCCTCTATTTTGAACTTCTTTGTCCATCAGACAGAGCCAGGCAGATCATGGCAAGCACCCAAAAAAGATCATGAGTCAGCAGTGTAGAAACTTTTTGGATTTTGAAAATACATGTCAACGGACAAAGCACATGCCGTGTGTAAACAATGGCTTTTGAAATGAAATACACAGGATATACGGATGTACCAGCGTCGCAGGGCATCTCACTCTACTAACTTCTTGATGCAACACAGCAATGTTAGCTGCTCTGTTTTAACAATGTCTGGCTGAAATAACTTAGTATAGATAATACATGTAATTTTTTAACCTATGAGTGGTGGAAAACTCTGCTAGCCTCTGAGCTAATTCATGCAATGTAAAGATGCTAAAGCTAATAATGTGTGACTAGCGAAAAACATTTGTTTTGTCTATGAACACTGACAGTTATTGAGCTGAATTTTATACTTTTGTTAAATGATCTTGTCATTCCATGTTTCATGGCTGTTGGGAGAAGTTTGCCTTCAGGGCTTTATAGTTTTAGGAAAAAGATCATTGTTCTGGTTAGTATGAAAATATTTCTACCAGAGAGTGCTCTCTGACAAAAAGCCCTGAATGTTAATTGTCCTATGTGCTGTTTTATGTGTGTTAGTAGATTCAGCTTAAAGTAAACTTTACTGATCTTAACTGGTTACAATAATTTACATTATTTATGTGTTGTTTTATGGCCCAAAGAGGAAAGTGGTGGCAGCTTCTTGTATACCGGTTGTGTTAAATGAGCATGAGGTGTAGTCTCATATCAATAGCAGATTGCTGAATTGAATCGAAATCATATCATGGCAGACTTTGTGATATCAACAAATATCGTGACATTGTCCAAAGACTTCATATAAAACTAGTGATTTACACCCCTATTTGCAAGACCACAACTAAATTACTCTTGAGATTATTTCCCATCCTGCACCCGGTGGAAAATATTATGCCAAACTCCTTTTTAGGAGTACGATGTATTAACAATGCCTTACATGTCCACAAAAACATGGAACTCTAAAAAACACCAGATAAAAGGCCTCATATCTCAACAGTATTCTTGTCAAATTGGAATATAGTCTCGCTCACCAGACCTTTCTCAAGAAAAGAAAGGTCTGGCTGGGCCGACTCTCACTTTAAGATTGTAGAAAAAAAGTGCCCCGGCTGCTTGTACTTCTTTCAACCAATCACAATCGTTCTGGGCGGTGCCACAGCAACGGTGAACCAATCACAATCGTTCTGGGCGGTGCCACAGCAACGGTGCACTTGCAAAAATATTGCTGGGGGAAAACAGGTTTTGGTGTAACACGCCCACAAAAATATCGCCTACAGGACGCGAACCATGGCAGAAAAATGGCTACATCCCCGCAAGATCAAACACAGCAAAAGTTAGTAAAGGACGTGTTGAAATTGGTTGAAACTGCTACACAACCGGAGGTGGTAGGGCGGGACTTCAGCGGGTGGCTCGTTCCGCCCAATGAGAGGCTGATCTATGCAGCGAACTTCCGCCCACTCAGACTAGAATCAATATGATCTATAAAGATAAACGGTATTTTTATACAACCTTTAGATTTTGGATTTTGCCGCCTCAGCTTGCTACCAGCCTCCTTTGGCGAGATGCACTATTCTAGTCGGAGGAGACTGAGGGTATGAGGGGTGAACCATTCCCCAAATTAAGATTTCTTGCTAAAGTAAGTGCTAGTTGGTGGGTCAGACACACGCCGAATTAAACACAGACTCTTGTTCACTCCACAACTCCACCAGTTTCTCCACCTTTTTCATAGTCCAAGAGAAAATTTGCTGCTTCCTGTTTAGTGCTTTAAAGAGCGCAGCTATTGGTTGTTGATAGTGTATTTGCATGAGCCGAGACCAACAATAATATTAAATGTGTTTGATTTTTTTGGAACATAAAGACAAGAAAAAGACACTAACCCTAACCCAGTTTACACCAAACAATCAAGATCACAGGAGCGCACACCAACTGGGGTAAAACTTTGTCTACGACAGTGAATCATTTGAAAAGTTGTTTGGTGTGAGGCCGGCATAACTTGTCAAAATGGTTTAGGTGTTCAGGCACAAATGTGTTCAATAAACCGAGGAACTATTCCTCCTCGAGCTGCTTTACTCAACAAATATGAAGCTTTGTTTCCATCAGTTAAATTGCTGTGATGCATTACGAGAAAACACACAAGGAGGAACCCTGTTCATGAGAGAAAGTCCCAACCACCTGGGTCCAGCCGTGTGTAAACTATGGCAGCTTCTGTTATTCGTGTTGGGGCGTGCAATGTAATAATTGATTAATAATGCAAAGCTTTAGGGGAAACTATAACCCCTAAAATGAGGGCGATGATTGTGCTTGCGCCGAAGCAAATCAACAGCGACAGAATAGCACCAGGGATTACAACATCTGCAGTCTGTGGTGTCGAGGTTAACTTGTCCTGTGATTACAAAACGCATTTCCCGGGAGCAGGTGTTACATTGACACCGTTGCGATCATGTATGTGCAAATGCTGGTGCAAACTGAGGCGCGCGCACACACACACACGCAGAGAGAGAAGCACCCAATCACACAAAGAGGGTGAGAGAGCAGAGAGAAAAGAATGGCTGCTTTCCTAACCATATGCTTTTGGCCTCTATGCCTGTGAGACCCGTGTGAAAACATGAATGAGAAGCCTGCAAATCGATAGGGACAAGAGATCTAGTGTCTAGCAAATCCAGTGCAGACTGACATGTTCTCCATGTAATCTCCTGCATTGTGCTGCGAGGGGAAAGATTATCCTTCTCCGACTGGCTGGTAAAAGGTTGCTTTGCTGTAGTTCATGTCTGTGTGAAGGGAGGGAGCATATGCCTCTCTGTAAACGATGCTGGCTCCCCCTCCTCCTCTGTCAGAGGCTGGATTATGTCCAACATTATCCACCCCCCCTCACACACACCCGACTCTCCAATAAAGGGCTTTCTCTCTCCCCTTCCCCTTTCAAAAATCATCGGATTTATGACAGTGGATTTCGGAAAAGTTCTGCGCCAATTTTGATGCCTGCTAAGTACCCCGGCAGGATTAGAAGAGGCCTCTTGATGTGTGCACTCCAGCGCGTTGAGCAGTGTATTGTGGTCAGGGTTATCAACTGAGGAAAAAAGGCAGTAGTACATAGTGCATAATGATAAGGCTCGTTATACACATCAAGTGCTGAAAGCAGAGAGTGAGGAAGGAGCATGCGTGTTTGTTTAGAATCAATAGAAAACACTATCACGTTTAATTTGTCTTGTGCTGCCTTTTTCCACCACTTTGCTTTACATTCATAAACAGCAGATCGGGGAAAATGGCTAGCTCCACTGTAGCAGCACCATTATGGCAGATGCAGGGGAAACGGCGTAGGGCCTGCTTGAATGAAATGACCGCTTCCATTGACTGTAAATTGAAACTTAACACTGCGGCACAATTTACAAACGCATAATAAAAAGCAGTGACTAGCTCTGGATGGACTTGTAAAAAAAGCAGTATACATGTTGTAAATTGTAATGAAATACAGCAATGACTTTGCGATGATCTCGAAATAAACAGGAAAAAGTTGTGCGATATCTAATTCGAGATTTATTGTGCCACGCTCCTGTTGGCATATCTGTGTGTGTGTGTGTGTGTGTGTGTGTGTGTGTGTGTGTTCTTTAAGTCTAGACACAGGAGGCAGACAGTCACCTTCACAGCCAGCTATCCCTCCGAACAGCCTGCATGAATTTCTCTCTATGATGATGCTGGGTGGCCTGTATGTGCAGCTGTAAATTCAGGATCGCTGAAGCAGTTTTGACGGGCCGCCTGCAGTCTGACAGAAGGTCTGGTGTTGGAGCTTTGGGCAGGTGTGAGACGAGGAAGAGCCAGGTTACACTCAGTTAATAAAGCCTCAACCAGTTCCTCAGTCTGCCCTTGGAGATCACTTACATCAAAGCACCAATCAAAAACTGGTGCAGATATAATTTGTCATCAGGGATTTCCTGCTGGAGAATTATAGAGAAGATACAGGCCGATCAATACTATGGATTTTCACTGCAGTGGCTGATTGTCCAATTGCCGTGAAACATGTACCGAGATAAAAGGGCACGCCTGCCATTTTGTAACAGACTGCCGAGTCAGCATAGGGCTTGTCAGATACTTATAGGCTGCTGTGATAGAAAATTATCATGCTGCAGTGTCCAAGTACTATTTAACACATTTTCCCTCCATGGGACGTGATTCATCACAGATCCCCTCTCTCTCTGCTTTTGAGGGGGCATCACTCTGCGTCATTGTCAAGTGCGGCTCTGGCCACACATGGGTGGTGTTTAAAAGGAGCAGACACACACGGATGCCAGCGCAATGCAATCCCTCCGCCAGAAGATGTCAACCAGAATTAGGGAAGACGTTGGGGGAATATGTTAAATCCCCCAAACACCGCTCAACGCTGACCACTTAAAGCTTTTACTACTGACTTCAAAAAAAATCCTCATTTTAGATCAACTTCCCAAAAAAACATTTATTATTCGAACAATATATTGTTAAGCATTTTTAAGAATCTGTGCTTTTGAGGACCTGTTGCATCCTTTGACACTGCCCTTCAGTCTAGATATGGAACATCAGTATATATGGTCAGAGCAAATCCTTTAGGCTTTCCAGTGCTGCTGATAAAGGTGTGTCAGAGCACTTGGTTGCAGAGCCTCTCTCTTTTTTCTTAATCCTGCTCTAGTCTGACACTGATCATAAAAACTGATGGACCAGAACCAAATAACAGCCTTGTGGACAGTACAGCATGTGGACAGCAGGGTGGCATAGTGAGTAGCAACACCCTGAGTTCACGGCCCCAGCATCGACCAGTTCATGTTCAAGCAGCGAGGCCAGCAAAAAGTCACATCTCTCTTTCAGGGATGAGCAGTAGCACAAGCAGGTACATAAAGGCCGGCCTCCACTAGGTAGTCTCAGCTTGGTGCACTTTTTTAGCTGCTGGTCTGTTGGTCAGTCCCATAGACCGAGACTGTAGTATATAGAGATGTATGACACGTCTCTAATTCCTAAAAATTAAGCCAAAATACGCTGGATACCGCTGTTGCAGTCTTGCGCTTTAGGAGCCAGAGTCAGCGCAGTAGCAGTCAGAAGTGGAGTTGCTGTATCAAGTTCCTGCCCATCCATCCATCCAACCCAATCGTGAGATGTGATCATGACATCACACCCCCTTTTTATGGCATCAAATAACTAAGTAAACAGAAATAAGAACTAGCTAAAATGACAAATACGATTTTTGGGAAAAAATTATTTGAGGTGCACTTCGAGTTTTTAGTTTGGACCATGTCCTATCCCCAAACCTGGAGGGGGCGGTGTCTATGACCTACACTGCAGCCAGCCACCAGGGGGCGATTGAGATCTTTTGGCTTCACTTTCCGAGTAGGTAAAGCTGTGGCTGGAGTAGCTACGTGACCCGCCAACCAGCTACATGACTCCCCCACCATCACTCCACAATCAGCCCCCTTCGCTTCTTGGTCCGGAAGCAGAAGCTGTGAAGGAAATGCTAAGTTAGCGTCTACCTAGCTATGAAGTGTTAGGTTAATAGAGAGGTGGTTATGGTTAGGATTAGGGTAAAGGTCAGGGTTCCGTCTCTTAATTTCTGTAAGTTGAACCACGTCGTAGTATCTAATGAATACAGTCAATGGATAAAGTGGATTATTTCTCAATTTGCCTCATATTTGGCCACTACAAGCGACATTGTAGCAGAGTTCAAATAACCATCACGATAGTGGGTTTGTCTTGTACTGGTAGTGGGCGTGGTTTGTAAGGGACGGGTTGTGTAGGCTTCAGACAGAATTTGGCTGCAGCTATACATGTCTCTAACTTTCCGGGAGCTGGCCCACTACTTGGGTCCAGACTAAAATATCTCAATGACTTTTAAATGTCTTGTTGTGGAATTTTGTATAGACATTCATGATCCACAGAGGATGAATTCTACAGATTTTGGTGTTCCCATGACTTTTCCTCTATCGTCATGAGGCTTACATTTGTAGTTTTGAGAGAAATATTTCAACAACTTTTTGATGGATTTCTATAAAATGTGAACACACCTTCATGTTCCCCTGAAGATGAATTTTAATAGTAATAGTGCCATCATCAGGTCAAAATTTGTCCAATATTTTGGGTTAATAACCAAATGACATTCCAGTCAGCCTCACCTGTACTTTGTGGTTTAATGTTATCTAGCAAATGTTAGCATGCTAACACATTAAGGTGGTGAATATGGTAACATGTCAGCATTTAGCTCAAAGCCCTGCTACCTGAGTACAGCCTCACAGAGCTGCTAGCATGGCTGCAGACAGTTTTGTTGATTGGTCCGAAAATTGTAAAGTGAGATGAGAGATGTTCCGATCCAATGCTGCGTATCATATTTTAATACACCATTGTCAGCGTAAATAAACAGACCAAATTCTGATCCTTTCTTTCCTGAATTTTACTGTGTTCTGTTCATTTCAGTCTGTTAATGTTGCAGTGCTGCTCTCATTACCTACAGCACGTACATTTTCCTCAAATGTGAGTGAAAATTAGAGGGTGAGAATGTGAAAAATTATTTGGCTGCAGCAGTGCAGTTGACTTTGATTTCTAGATTTGCCAAAATCCTATGCTCACAAATCATGACTGTACAAGATTGTTTGTGGGGAAGGAATTCCACTGTGTAACACCACTGCACAAATGCTTCTTTAGTTCCAAAAACTCCAAATTGATTCGTCTTGTCTCACGCTGAGAGTCACATAAGTTTCAGAAGTTGCATTTACCCAGTTTAACTTTTATTTATATGTGAATAAAAGTTTTTTGGGTAAAACAGCTTGTGGTGTGTCAGATTTAGGCTACAGTTTTTATTTTGACTAGTCAGATACATATTTAATCAACAATTAGGTTAATATAAGTATCTGATTGGACTTGATTTCAAAGGTTTGGGATCGGGGCCTAAAGTGTGTGATCAGGACATCCCTTGTAAAATGTAATACCACTTGGAATTAAAGTTTCCATGCAGCCGTGTTATCTTAGCGGTAAAGATAGAAATGCACAAACTTGATGAACAGGCTAATTTATCTCCTGGAGGAACCGTTTTGGGGAAATTCCTGTCAGATGGAAAATACCGCGGCTCATGTCATAGAAAACAAGCGTTTCAGAGTGGGTGGGCCTTGTACCATGCAGCACTAAACGGAGCCCAGACTTGTCTGTCTTTGTTGTATACGCCAAGCCAGTCTCCGGACTGAGGGCAGCGACTTACAGGGCTGGATGCCAGGCAGAGAAAATGAGAGGCTGCAGCTCAGTGACAGAAGCAATGACCCTCAACTCAACCATCTTTTACTGTTTACGGATGTGCTGTTGCCATAATGACCCACTTTTAAAGCCGGTCTGCCAGTTTAGAACATTACATTTTCATGTATTGAGGGAGAGCTGGCAGTACTCCCCACAGGGATGACCAAAAGGTTCGACGCCGCAAGAGTCCGTATAGCAAGAATGCACAGAGGTTTTTCATTTATTGTGCAGGACCAAAGTGAGATGAGAGTTACAGTTTAGGACAAACACAAAAATTTGATGTGACCAAACAAGCTGAAAGATAAAAAGCACACAGTTCAAGAAACTTTTATTCACCTTCCCACTGGCACCAACACCCACGAAACATAATTCTCCAAACTTATTATCAAAGCCTTGCAGGGCCACCTCATACTTTAGCAGCCCAGCGTCTAAATATAGCAGCAGTTGGTTTTTAACTATGCCAGTGGTGTGGCTGGATGGCAGTGACAGTGCTGTGGATTAGTAGTGGTTAAGCAACACTCTTATGGTGTGAATATAGTGGATTTACCACAAATTATACATGCATGCACACTTCATTTACACTTTATTTTTCACTTCATTTTTATGAGGAGTTAAAGGAGCTGTTCTAAGTACTTTCTCACATTTAAAATCTCAAAATGTACCTTTTAAATTAACCTTACTGGTATTCAACACAGATTTACAGGAGTATCCTTGATCATTTTACAGCACTATAGAGTTATCTCATGGTCATCTGTCACAAAAGGTTCAGGGTAGTTTCTGAGAAATGTTAAGGTGCTTTGCTTTGTAGTTGAGATCAGCAACAAAATTCAAAGCTTTATTCAACCAAAATTGAACCAAAATTCCAAACTGAATGGACTGAAATTGCTGAAATAATTAAATCTGGTAGTGATGTAGTGCTTGAAAAGATTTTTCAGTCAATTTCTTTCAGTCAATTGAGAGAAAATGAATTACTTTAATGACAACTTTAGATAGATAATAAACCATTTGAACCATTAATTCACCCTCTACAATGTGAAGACCTGCAGATTTTCCCTGTTTCTTTGTGTTATTTTGAATCATATTTTTGACTTTGGTCAAAAGGCAGTTTTACATCAAGCTTCTTTCATATTTGTTTGAACACATTGTTTCAATATAGTAGTGAAAGGCGACCTATGATGCTAGTTTTCAGGTGATATGTTTATTTTAGTCTCTACTAGAACATAGTGTGTAACTGAATATGCCTGTATTTACACTCTGTCTGCAATGCTCCATTGTAGCGCCTGTGTCTTTAAGCCTTCCTCCTGAAAAAACCCTGCTGTGATTGGTCAGCTTTTACGGGTTTTCCACTTCTATGCTCTTGGCATCTCTGCACCATCATTACAGCTGGAGAATAACGGTAACAAAGTATGGTGGCACTTTTAACCGTGAAAAATCAACAATAAAAGCTTCTTAACCAAATGTTATGTTAACAACTGGATATGTTCCAGCAGGAATATGATCCGAAATCATAAAGAAATTAACGATAGTTTTGGTGGTTTCATTTACAGGCTTCCCTGACATTAGCATGTAGCTACATGTAGCACTGTACTAGCAGCTAGAGAAGGACTGTAACTGAGTATAGCAGCACTTTGTATCATCAAAAAATCACTAATAAAAGCTTCTAAGCCAAAATCTTAACAACCAGATATGTTCCAGCAGGAATATGATCCTTAATCTGGGAGAAAGATTACATGTTTCCCTGTCATTAGCATGAAGCTGCATGTAGAATACCACACCACATGTTTTAGTGCAAATGGAGTCTTCTCCACAAGCTGGAGAATCTTTGTCACTGAGCTGGGTATTGGTACTCAGTGCCTTTGAGATATTGACCAAAATAACCCAGTACTAAGTAGTATTGCAACTTCTCCAGTCAAACAAAACTTCAGTCAGGAGACTTTCAGTTGAGCTGCTGTCATCTTGCCAAATGGCCAGTTCAATGTCTGCCTGGTTAGCACGAGCTAACACAGCTAACAACCAACACCGAACCTTTAAAAGGTCCAAACGAACCCTCACCAGAATGTCTCGACTCCGTTGTTAAACCCATTATTTAACTGTCAGGTAATGTTAGCTGTGTGATGCTAACAGTTAGCCCTGTCACTTTGTGTGTGTGGCCGGACTCTCACTCCTGTGGGGGAGCTCACACTCCCGCAGACACAGCTACAACACATAAAATCTGTGGTGTGGTGAAGTCGAGCGTGACCGAGTCGGCAGTTCAGCATGCCGGGATGCCAACATTTTAAAGTATGGTTATATTACACGTCAGTCCATTCACATTATGGGTATTACAGTACTCTATTAGGATAGAATATCACTGAAAGGGTACTGGTATTGGTACTGGTAAAATTGTAATTTTTATTAAATGATACGCAGCCCCATCACTGAACTGGTGACCCTCCTGATTTGGCTATATTTTCCTCCATATGATCTGTGTTGGAGAACAGAACCACATGCACCTTGTAAATCCAGAGCAATTTCACGAGTAGCCAAAACAAATAAGAGATCAGTCTGGCTGGACTGATTCGTCTCAAGGTCAAAGGTCAACCATAACAAAGTTTTCCATTTTGTTTTCCATTCTCTGTTATCCTACCTGCTGCCTGTCTTAGATGACGGGCGTGGAGATGAGTGTTTTGGGAAATATGCACGGCAAAATGAATTCATACTGTAAGGTAATGAGGACTTGCATGAGCTGTAATTGTTATTATTGCTAGACACAAATTGAAAAGCATAACCTGTCTGACACCAGCTATCAGTTGTCATTATGTGGGAAAACATGCCCTCATTGCAGATAGCTGTCTGTTGACACCCAAAGTAATTGAGGAGGTAGTCGAGCTGTTGAAGGCTCTCAAAGGGGAGGACGAACACTTGATCAGAGCATTTTTATGTCTTCGGAGATGATTTGATTTCACATAATGTCTATTTTACAGCCAGATATGCCATTAATTTGCATGATAGCGAGCCAAAATGTGACATTTTTATTTAGACGTCCCCACAATGTTTGGAGAACAATTGGGTGGCGTTTTTTCTTCTGTCAGTCTTTCAGAGCGGTGGCGTCTCATTATATCATATCTAACAGAGCAGTGAATAGCTGCCTCTCTCCTCACATTGCTGTGTCAGGTCAATGTGCCATTTTTTAAGTGGTGACGGGAGAGAGGAGGTGGGGGTATATTGTTGACAGCAAGATGATGATTACACATTTAACTCTTTGTTGTTGTTTACCAACAGCAGAAAGTAATAGAAGAAACAAAGAAATTACTTTAGCCTGCACATTATTCTACATCCCATATCCTATTTATTGTAGTTCTGCTGTGGACATCCAGCCAGGAGGTACTTAGATGTGATCCAATTTCAATGTGGTGACTGCTTATCTGGAAATATATCTGCAGATGCAATGTTAAGACATAAAGTATTTTAGCCATACATCTATAGCACAGGGCGATGCTCTCTCTCCTGTTAGCTCAGACTGGCAAACCGGGCAAGTCTGTGCTTGGTGCCTGAAGCGCTGAAGCGAGAACAAGGGGCTTCTTTCCCATGAACTGGAGCCAAGTGCCAGCACTTAAGGTGAAGGGCCGAAGCGCTGGAGAAGTAATTTAATCTGAGGCTCTGCCCAATTCCCTGGGCGGCCGAGTTTAAGAAAGGTCACATAGAGAAACAGGCACTGGTGACCCCTTCCCAATTACGGGCGCTACAGCAGAACATATCACAGCACCGTCCAAAGTGACAGTCATTTAGCAGCAACTCATCTGAGGGGAGGAAGTGGGAGATGGATGATAAGGAAATAAAAAATGATTTGCCAGGACCTGTTAGCCACTTCTCTACACAGGCCTGCTGCTCCCCCAGCTCCTCCCTGTCTTATTCACACACACTCATATACTCTCTCCTTCTCTCTCTCTCTCTGCCCCCCCCCTCTCTCTGTCTCTTCCCACCCCCTGCCACCCCTGCTGCCCATCTCCCTCCTGCTCCACAGACACGTGACGACTCCGCATGATTATTGGCGCAATCACTCATGTAACAGCCTGCCCAGCTTTCCGTGGGGGCTCCAGTATTTGTCACTGTCACTTCCCCAAGTGCTCCGCCATTGTCTTGGAAATTGTATGTGTAAGGCAAGAGATGCCTGTGACCCACTTCGACAAGGGAGCCAGCGATGTGAGGGCGCTCATCACACAAAAAAACAGCAGTTTGATGTGTCCTATTATGTGTCCCAGCAAGAGCCATAAATAATTGTGACAAGTTTTTTGTTGCGCGTGAAAGTCCTTGACTCTGCCTCCTGTTCCAGCACCTCCTCTCTCGTATGGAGACGCTGCCAAGCACCCCCGATGATAGATGGCACGGTGCAGCAAATGACAACGGGATAGATTTTTAGTTTGTGCTTTGGAAGGGATCAGTAATGGTGCTTTGCTGTACAAAGCAATAAAAGAGAAGGACAAGAGACAGAGGGGGGAGAATGAGGGGAACATACAAAAAAAAAAAAAAGATCCATCGATGCCGGAGAGGGAAGAATGATGGTCGGTGACGCATGATTTTTGGGCGTTTGAGCACTTAGATATATGAAATCAGGGTTTGTCAAAATGGAATGGTGGTGTGGCATTTGGCCGCTCACCGCAAAACATACATAAAAAATGCATGAAATACACTCTGTGGTATTATATTGTCCACTACCACTGAAGAAGAATAGTCTTTTCTTCTTACAATAAAAGAGCAAATTGATATACCCCGGTACAACTGCATTGTTTTTGTTGTTTGTCTCTACCTCGGACAAACACAAGCTGTACGCAGTTGTTCAACTATTCATTTGAGTACATTGTTTTTGCTCTTTGTTACTTGCCAAGCTGTGATTTCGGACTGCTTAGCAGAGGAAAAATTTCTGTGAAAAATCGACATGGACGTTAGATAAAGTACCACCTGCAGGTCCTGGGTGCCAGGCGGGCAGGATACTGGTAGACAGTATGATCAGTCATGGTAATGAGCACAAGGCTGACATACATGCTTTGAATTATATGACTTTGAGGCCCAGGCACCCTCAAACCAGGCCTCAGCCATTAGTTCAACCACTCTCTCCTTATCTCAGAGTCAAGCTGTGAAGTTTTAACAGCGCCATCATTCCCCTTTTTCCTCTCTAAATTGTTCCACCTCCACAGCAGTGCAGAGTGGAACGCTCACAGAGGTAAATTAAGACTGTTTGTGTGCTTTGACATAATGTGGTCTTTAGCTAAATAAATATGAGGTGGTTATTTTGCCTGATTGCCTCAATTGCTCAAGTCAACAAGCCAAAGTTTATATCTTTAAGTCGTATGAATGACATGAGATGATTCGTTGGTATCAGCAGTTTAAGCGATACAGCAGCATGTTGTGCTCATGTTTGTCTTCTTCCGTTGACCGCAGATGCATTTGCTAATTGTATTCTGCTTCCTCTATCACAATTATTAATTTATCTCTTAAGACCACTGCGGCAGTGATGATCATTCATGTCGCCGCATCCGATAGTTAAGAAGTGGGCTTCCGTAAAAATCCATCATGTACATCAATGCACATTACTGAGGTAATTAAACAGGAGGTAATACCGCCAGATATCGTAAAATATCAAGGGGTGATCAAACGCCCCTTAACACTGTACAGCCTCAGCACATGGAAATGATGCAGTAGATGAGGGATCAGCTGCAAAAAATCCAACACACAAATGTAAATGTAATTTGTCTATTTTAGAGTATCTGTACCTTACCCTATGAAAAATACTAATTATTTGAAATATACTGATTACAGCGAGCCGAGAAAGTGGCATTAAAATAATTACTTGTGAGCCCTCTCAGAGTTTGTACATTTAGCACTGTACCACCATTAGGAATAATCTGTCCAATTAAAGGTTGTGTAATTAATTAAGTGCACATTCTGTGAAGAGGAGAGGGGAGAAAATTTATCAACCTGCTGAAATATGACCTATCTTGTCCAAAAGACTAATATGTTTAAACAAAAGATGAAAATTGATGACAACATTATTTGTAACAAAATGCTCACTGTGCAACTATGATGCATCTGTACTTGGATTCGGCTTCGTAGCATTGTCCTCACAAAAGCGGTGATGTATTACCCCCGGCTGCCTGGCAATAACTTTCAATGAAGGGCGCTTTGCCTATCTGGAGGAACAGTCTGTTTATTTACACCACTTCACATCTCAGGCCTTCAGTGGAAGCATCATCTGGTAGATTAAGACATGTTTTCATATGTAGAATTGTAAATATGAATACTGTGGAGGCCCAGATATAGGCATCATATGCCACTGATATAGTAGCAGCATATGATGTTGTGAGGAACTGAGGCAGTGTTGGCACTGAGTGGACATCCTGATACCACCACCCAAAAGTGTAGTAGAGCAGAAAACATCTTGCTGCGCAAAACCTGTCGGGTCATTTCTGTTATAGCAAGAAAATTTGAGCCAATGTCCTGTGTGTGTGTGTGTGTGTGTGTATTTGAGAGAGTGAGGAAGATGCCAAGTGCACATTCTTTCACCTGCCATTACAGAGTGTTGCCAGTTCTACATATGGCCTAGATCAACACTTCAGGGAACAGGCACAACATTTAGTGAAGTAGAAGTACAAACACACGTCTTAGGCTACCACGACCAAGACATATACACACTGCGGTCACACTGCAACCGCACATTTATTTTAGTACCACTTCTGACTCGAGCACTCAGGACGTAGGTACAATGACAGTCGTTGCAAAATTATTTCAGCAGTAAAATAATAATGTTGTGAGAACGGCAATAATTTAATCACTCAAATAGATAGTGTCTGAGACAATGATGTAGCGCTCCAGTGCTCTGAAAGTTGGACAAGGTGACTTTGAGAGCACCTTGGATGGTCTTTTGCAAAAATGTGATGCACCTGAAACCAGGTTATCTAATATTATCTAGTTAAAGAGCTGCAGCACCGTCAGACCTGCAGGTCCAGACCGACCTGCGCCACCTATAGGCATGGAAAGTAACAGCAGCAGCAGCAGTTTTGACACGTATGCACCATGGATTTATGAGGAGAACTGGAAGCAGCGTTAGAGGCAGGGCCCTGTTTATATCTATGAAAGTCAAGAGTGCAAGTGTTGCATGTGAAATTAGCCAGATGCCCATAGAGCAGGCGTACTAGCGACTTTAGCGCTCTGCTAATTTAAAAGCAGTTAAAACAATTCAAAGACTTCTAGACTTTTGAAATGTTATGAGACCAAATGGATTATATTCTAATGTTGAAGTAAGTCATTTCATGGGGTTGTGATGCTAAAAAAAGAGTATTCACTGATTTACAGATGTCTCTTTTTCCACAAAAATCAATGGAAAAAAGTATTTTTGGGCTGCCGGGCATTTCGTGACAGATGTAATTACACTGTTTGGCCACTATGAAAATTGGCTTCAAAGGCAGGTGCACTTCCTGGGACCTTGGTGAGTCTCCTGCAGGTAATGAGTGTTAGTGATGCTTTTTGTCCTCTATGACTGCCTGTGTAAGATTTTAGATTTTAAAATGTAACAAAAATGAATGCTAGTGTTTTAGAGAAAACTTTTGCTAAAAGCGGGACTAAAGAGTGAACCGAGTTCACACTACTCTGTCACAACGTGAAAATTAACGATGTGCACTTACTAAGTTCTGCTTAATATTTGAACTATAAACTTGAGTGTTGTTAAAATAATTGGTAGAATGGTTAGCTATGGAAAAGTGACTATTTTTCCAAACAAATAACACTTACTGCGAGGTAAGACTAACATTACTCCTGCGAGGAAAAACTGTGATGCAGGGTTGCGGAAAACAAAAACCTCACTCAATTTTCACTGCAACCCAATGCAGTGTTATCCAGTGTGGCACTGCGTTGGCCAGTCAAATAAGTGCAAGCTCATGTTCCTGTTGGATTGAGTAGTGATGTTAATTCTGTATTTCTACTGTTTACCAATCAATTGTTGTGACGAGAAATGAAATTATTGCTGCATTGACAGTCTCAGAACCTTGATAAGCCTCTGGGGGTGACGGCCAGTATTTCAGGGGGTTCGGTTGTAGTCTATAGATATCTGTAGAACTTTCTCTGTACTGGTCATTTTGGCTAATCTCTATAAATAGAGATCTGCACATGAATGCAGATAAAAAACAAAATTAAGAAAACTGAATCAGACGATAGCTGATTGGTTCCAAGATTGTATTTCGGCCAATGCAATCCACCTCTTTTGCTCTCCACACCGACTGTTTATCTGCCACTGACTGGTCATTACTACTCAGACTAAGAATGGAAACCAGAAAGCTTCTGAAACCAAAATCTTGTCCAGTTGCCTTCAGATTCTGCACACATATGCAGATATCTGTTTACAGAGATAACCGTTGATACGTGATAAGTTTCCATAGTTATGAAATCCTCTAAGTGTTATAAACTGCCGTGCAGTGTTTTGGCATCTGAAAACTTTAAATTCATAGTTCTGTTACTCCAAATTCATAAATCGTATTCCAGCGCCTCAACAACACAGACTCTCCCTTTTTTTAACACACTGATTTTACTCTGAACACCCCCATTGGCTCACTGGTCCAATGGTACGGGGGTTGGTTTATATTTTTGTTCATGATGTTTTGAGAAATTGCTAATTTTATTCACTCATTATTTACAAAATCTTTAAGGATGAATTGTATTTCCATCCATTAAATTATGTAAAATATAAATTTGGTGTTAGTGTTACACAATGTTACGATTACATTTCTTATTTTTAATTATGGCTGGGCAATATGTTTAATTTATAACCTAAAAAGTGCACACTTTTTATTAGTGTGCACTTTTTAATCTGATATTTTATTCTTTATAGTTGATATTTATTATTAAATATCAACTATAAAGAAATGCTCTTAGCTCTTAATTCAGTTCAATTCAACAGAACTCTCTTTATCTCGAAGGAAATTCTTGTCAGAGAATGTTTCAAATTACATTAACAATAAGTATAGTAACAACAATTTAACATTCACAACCAGTAACAGAGTATAGAGTATCAAATACACATTAGCACATATATACATACATATATAGATGCAGATAGTATATGAATCCTAAAAGATCAGTTACTTGTTAAGAGTCGATAGAGCAGGTCAGAGCTGTTGCTGTTGTTGGGAGTCACAGTCTGGAGTTATTTTCCGGCTTTCAGATGTTTTAATTTCCGAATATACACTTGTGCTCTCTTACACTGATACAACATGATTAAGGCTGAGTCTGTGGCCAGTTTGTGAAAGTTTGTTACAAAACTGAGAAAGGCTTCACGTCCTCTGCTAAAACGCCAGGTGACACTCTCTGTGAGGAACATAGAGAGACGAATAGGACCATATTATGGACACATTTCTGTTGTGTAAGTGATTTCACAAAGGCAGGTTGTAGGCTGAGCTCTATGAGTCCCGTGGCCCCTGTGTGCTGGGTGGTGGAGTGCAATGTACCACCGCACCTTCCTTCCCAAACTGCCATCCAGCTGACAGCTCCCAGCCAGGGGAGAGAGGAAGAGACGCTGAGAGGAGAGGGAGACATAAATCCTATGTCCTATATAAAAAGAAATACTATCCGTGTCAAGGAAAGGTGGGATGCCCTAAAATGAATGATAACAGACTCATTAAAAATAACGGCCGCCTAAATGATAAATAGCTTGCCTCCTGAAAAGAGCTCCGGACAATGGCTTTAACAAATTAAGACTGCAGTGCTCTGCCTAAAGGTGTTATTGCCCCTCTTCTCTTTCACCAAAATATCAACCAGTAATAACACTGAGTCTAGTTCACCATTATGGCCATCGTGCTCCCTTATGGAAAACTTAAACCACTTAAACATGCTGCATATACCACCGACCAGTTCATTTAGTTGTACTTTAATTCTCTTTTTTTGAATGTCTGGTTGCGGTAAAACATGCTTTTAAGAAAGTTATTCACGTGTGAAATAAAAAAAACTATAAACCACTTAATTTATTCCACATCAGCTGGCATTTGCAAATGAGAGCCTAACAAGGATGCTGCTGGGCTTGGCACTACAAACAGACCACTATTAAGCATGTAAACCTGGCACCATGCTTTAGAAACCAATAGCTGGTGCCTGAGACAGATCTCACATTCCTAATGATGACAGTAAATTAAGCTAAACTATCTCCGCACATTCAAAACTGTACACATCTTTTTTCGGACTGTAAAAACTCAGCCAGCGTTCATCAAGTATAAACATTTACATCTGTGTGACATAAACAGATTCCACCGCTGTAAATACTGCAGAGAAGAGACAGAGCCTGGGCCTGTCAGAGGGAATGAAAATGAGGAATGGATGACTCGTGCGAGTCGCTGACTTCTGAACTGATAGACGTCCACTCCGCAGCAGGCTTGATGGGGGCAGACGTGTCCGTGAGTGCACCCTCTCCCTGTCTCTTCTGTAAACACTGGCATTCCACACGCATGAGAACATTATTTAGCAAAAGCTCCGTCAAGAATTCAAAGACCTGCAGTGACAAGAGTTATGTGGCTCACCCAGAATGGTGTGTTTTGCGCTGCTCCATGAATCATGAGAACTCCTCTGTTTAGAATAGAGATACATGTAGTCAGATTTGGGCGGGTGGCAACACGGACAGCTGTTAAGTGGGCCCTGAGCTCAGGTTAGGTGTTGCATGTTTGCAGGGAACGTGGTAGTGACAACTTTTTAAGTTCAGAATTTAGCTTTTGGCAAGCCTCCAAATAAATGGGATGACAGCTTAGTTCCTGGCATTTTAATTCCAGTCTCAGTTCTAGCAGTGCCCAGTACAGCCAAGCTCTCATGTCTGTATGTACAAACCTGCTCTAAGGACAGATACAGGAAACATGGCTTTGATCCAGCTGACAGCATGGTCCCAGCACTATATCTGGTCTGGTAAAAACAAACCACACATGTACTTGTGTTAATGTCAGTTTAATTTTTAGCAAATTCACAAAGAACTTTACGCTGTCTTTGTGGCTCTGCTGATTTGTTGTGGTCCCTGTGCTTTCATATTGGAGTTAACATTTATATCTTGACACCAAAAACAAATCTAATCTGTCCTTTAGGGATTCACCCAGTCTGTGTTCAGACAGAGGAGTGGACTGGGGACTTTTCACAAAAGCAAACAACAAACAAAATCCAGCTGAAGTAGGTCATCACCTGTGAGCTCTCAACAGTTGTTAGGTGTACAGGACCTGAGCATTTTATTGATTTATTTGGATTTCCATTATCCACTACCAAGGTAGCAAGTACTCTTCCTGGGGTCCACACAAGCAAACATTACCTTATGATGTAAAACAAATATGTAATTAAAAAATCCAAGGCAAAAGGGATCTGAAAAATACAGTGCATACGTGTATGTTAAGTTTTGGCATGTGTGAGGGCTGCACGATATGCAAAAAAAAAAAAAATTGTGATTATTTTGGCAGATATTGGGATTGCACTATGAGTCGCAATTTAAGTAGGAATATTAATTTTTGTATTTAATTCTCACACAAAAAAGAAAAATGATGATAATGTAATTTGTGCTGGGGTCTGTACAAAACCAACATGTTCCCTCATGTCTGGATTATGATTTGTAGACTGGTCCGTCTCTGTAGCACCACAATGTCTCTTTTTAATGGCATGTTGTGACACATTTTTCCTTTTGGCAAAAAATTGCAGCATGAGCGATTTGGATCTTGCACTTGGCCATATTTCAATAATTGTGCAGGTGTGTGCAGGCGCTGTCACAGTTTTTATGTTATTGACTTATTGTATGATATATGGACGTGACCCCGACCATGTTGCTGACCTCAATGTTGCCCTTTGTGTTTACATGTGTGCTTGTTTATATAAGAATGTCACCAATATTTTAGCCAACATGACGCCAGATTAAACAGCAGGGTTTGTCCGACCAATGTAAGACTTGGGCGCAAAGATTTTCCTATATTTTCCTCCACCCCTGCCTACTTGTGCTGGCCCAAAGAAAATAAACAACACTTCAAAGATGATACAGTGTAGCCTGGTCCGGTAGCCTGCAGCTGCACTGTAGGAGTGGAAGAGGCACAGTCCTGGTAGTTGCTAGCTTGCCAACATGCCTAAAAGTCTGTTGTTTGTAGTTTTACCAGGCCCCAGGGATGCCGCTTAGCCTTGCCTCCAATTTTTCCCAGTGGCCACTTGTGGTATTGCAGCAAAAAAATCCACAACTGTAAAAGACACGTATGGATGACAGAACTGATGACAGGACACCACAAACTCGAACAAGGGCAATTATGACTCTTTCTACCATGATTTTTTGATCCATAGAGGTTTTACAAAACTTTCCTTAAGCCGAGAAAAGTAATTTAAAAATCTGTGACCTCATCACAATGTTAAGTCTGCGGGCTGAGTGGGAATTTGTGGGCATGGCCAGTGGGAGAAAGACTATAGAGCATATTCAGTGGGCCACATAACCTGCAATTAAACCTGAAAACTAGGAACTTTATTTGCTTTATGCACCGGCCAAGCAATTCAATATTATCTTTATATTAGTGCCAAAAAAACAGTTTCAGCATGATAGCCATATTGTTTATTGCAGTTACTTCTGGTACAATATACCATCCAACAAAAGCAGTAATCATGACAGACCTAGATCTGTGTCTGAGTAGTACTTTCTGAATGCAGCAAAACCTGGCTACTACTTCTTAATTGCTTCTTGATGCATGAAAAACACCACATTGCTTTTAAGTGTAGCTCCTTTCATCTGGGTTCTTTTTTAGTTTGCTTCCTCAGTAAATTACTGCAGCATTTCATTCAGTGTGGTCATCTGAGACAGGAAGTGTCACCTCCAAATGGACGTCGTAAGGTTTTTATCTAAATCAGATATTATGTACTGTACTGTGTGCATTTAAATGTGCTTGCTCTGCTAACAAACAACGACCCTGTAATCTCTGTAATGATTTCAAACCAAAGTCGTTTAAAGAAAATGGTAGTTTGAGTGAAGTTGTGGACAAGAGTTGCAAGGGAGGATGATGGGGGTTTCTAGGCAATTCAAGCACTTGTACCGCTTGATTATACATAGCAACGCTGTGATAAGGCTTCATTGAAATTTACAACAAGCAATCTCTACCATATGGACTCACCAAATGGAGATCACAGACTGGCAAACGCAATCAGCTTTTTAATTAACAGAATTAACAGTGCGATGTTAAACCATAATGACAGCAATAAAAACAGTTGATGTGACAATCAAAGTGCACCAAAAACATTCATAACCATTATTTTCATTAGTCTGAGGGAAAGACAATAGCAGTGAGTGGGGTTATATTAGAGAGGGATCTCAGACCCCCCTGTAATCACACTTGAATTAGCTGCAGATACAGCGAGTCCTCCAATAGGCTATAAAACATGGGGTCACAGAGAACACTCATTTGGGTTTATCTTGGACACTTCATTTGATGTTGGCCCATTCTCTGAAGGACCGAGTGTTGTCAGAAGCAATAAACATCCTGCGTTTTGAAACATTTCTGAATGTGAGACGAGGCCCAAATCTACAAAGTTGGCTTGATCTACTGAGATTCATCTTCCAAACTGCCATTGCAGCATTACAAACACAGATCTGATCAGCAGCTGAAAGACTTTGGCAGAAAATAGCTGTTTATTGACCATAAAACATGTGCGTGTACACATAAAAGCACAAACACACGCCCACACGCTTTACACTCACACTGATACAAGTGCACACACACACACACAAACACCTACACATAGAGAGATAAACCATAGCACCACAGCAAGGGCCATACCCCTGGCAACAGCACACAAAAGAAAGTCAAATTATTAGAAATAATGAAAAGCCATCAATAAGAATTCTGCAGAGACTCATTTCATTCTGTTTTCAACAGCGCTTTTCAGCCCATTATTTTCTGTAAATGTTAACATCGCCAAGCCTGCCTATTGATTCTATTATTTTTGACCTTGCATTAGTGTCGGCTAATCTCGCATGCTATAAAATTTCATTTCATAGTGAAAAATACTCCGAGGCCCTAAGGGTGAGTTATACACAGGTTGCGGCACCCCTGGGATTCATAAGTGCACATGCGGGTAAACAAACCGTACATTTAATGTTTCTTAGATGAGTGAGCAGCGCTGGGGGTTTCATTTCTTCCTAAACCTCAGGATTTTTTCTTTTCTTTTCCTGTGAGGTGGCACAAAGTGAGGGTTAGGTAGAGAGGCTCATTCAAAGATGAATGCGAGCATCTTCCAAAACGATATTGTATTTTCACTCCCGTACACAGGCCTGAGAGGAATGCTGATCCAGTGAAGCCAAATACCTTTTTTTTCTCCTTCAATGCATGTATGAGGCATCGCTGAAGATTGTTACATTTTTCAGATCACATTCAGGAATGACCCACGCTTGACCTGGATGGGAGAACAATGAAGCAGAAGACACTGTTTCCACGCTATTCAATATTCTATTCAATTGACACATAATAATACTCAGTAGTAGTCAAGGGACTTTAGAGAAATCACTAAATGTCTGATGAGAACTAGTACCTTGATTGATAAGCTGAGAAAAAATGCTGGCATTATTTTTTTAGAGGAACAGATGCCTGCAGTGATTACAGATGTAGTCTGCGGAGGTCCAGGATAGTAATATTGAAAATAAACAAACCTCATTCAAGCTGATAAATGTATTTAAATTCATAGAAAACATCGAGTTATGAAGTATATTCTAGTGCCTGTATTTCTTAAGTAAAGCAGTGTATTCACTGTGTTTTGGAAATCACTTTTACAAGCTACCGGTTTATTCTTATTGAAACACATTAAAATACAGCGATGTTTAAAAAAAAATGACAAAACTTTACATTGTAAAAATGATCATAATCGATCATATGGGTGGAAAAGTGCACTTAGATAAAACATGTTTTTTTTTTTTACATAAGGTAGAGGAAATGTTCGGTATGAACTGAACACAAAAGTGGTTTCAGGGAATTTTATTTCAGATGCACAAGTAGCTTTCGACGTTTCTACGGACTACTTCTCTTCCTGTTGTTAAAACAAGTCTCTGGTCATCTTCCTCATGGCTAGGACTTGCGTAAACTTTGTTCCCATGAAGTATACATTTGTTTGTCCAGTATTCCTGGAGGATGTGGTGAAGTGGGAACTTTCTTTTGCATATAATCACTTCAGTATTTTGACTCCAGGGACTGCAGTCGCAACACCAACTCAGACCAAACAGCCCTTAACAAAGGTCTGAACAGTCAGCTAGTGTATTTCCAGAGCACAAATAAGACACAAAAGGCAGCGTTATAGATAATAAGTAAATAAATACATATACTAATGAGGTAATTAGGCTCAAAAACTAGTTGAAACTGGGTTCTCTGCACATCTTCCAGCAACATGCAGCTGAATCAATGAATCAAGTGCTCCTCAGTTTGAGAAATGTCTGAGAGAAAAAAAGGGACTGGAGTGCTCTGATTGATTTGCAGAATTTAATAGTGCAAATGTTTCTCATAAGAGACAAAATGGACAAACACGTATTTAGTAAACCTGTAGTTCTAGATGTATAATTGTCAGTGAATAATTGGTTGAAGAGGATTTCAAATCTATTGGAGTGCCACACACACCATACTCTAAATATCTCTTAAATTTACAAAGATAAATGTACAAACCCCACAAGTATCCATCAAGTGTAAAAAAAAAAATAGAGGAAACATGACAAATTCAGTCTTCATTTAGGCCAAAAGGCTCAACAGTGTTAAGAGTGTGAATCCAATATGCCTCTCTGCAGTGCAGTGAGTTGATAATGTCACCACCGCTAGGAGAGGGTGACATTCTTTGTATTCCCTAGAACTTTAATGGAGGCTGCAGAGCCATGGTTAGCCTGTGCATCATGTCGAGCAACAGTATAATCCATGTCTTGTGTGCGTGTTGCAGTTCTGTGTTCAGATATGCAAATCTTTAAAGCTTCTTTAGTTTGGCCGACACAAACCAGACCACAGGGACAATTCAGCATGTTGACAACATGTGTGCTACTGCAGTTTATAAAGGATTTTATGGTGTGTGTTTTTTTTAGCGTGACACTGATGTGTAGTATTTGGCATCTGACAAGTTAGAACCATGAGGCTATCTCCAGGGTTAAAAAGGGAAGCAAGAGCAGAAGTGCCAAAAACTGCAGTTCCTCAAATGGCCACTTGAGGCTGGATCGAAGAGCGAGTCAATTCCTACAGACACACATGTTAAAATGCCAAATTTAACAGCAGAAATAAATATGTTTACAGCCTGATACAAAAAAAAAAAATTTAGTCTCTGTAGCTAACGACTGTACGGTGGGCGTGGCTGTTTTGAGTGACAGGGGGTACTGTCTGAAAAGATGCTAACACGACAATGTTTGTTAGGTAGTTTAACCATGGTGTAACCCCAGATTCACATGGCTGTAGCTGTCGCTATGTCAGTGTGCTTTTTAGTTTATGACAATTCATGTTAATGTTTTGGTCACCTAAAAAAGTCTTGTTCATCGTTTGATTGTACTAAAATACCCTCTAAGGGATTAGATGTTCAGTTTTTTTTCAGTAAGTATTGTAAAACTTCAGTTAAAAAGCAGAGTCCCAACTAAACTCTTAGTCCCTCTAATAGCCTGTGTGTGGCTACACATTTTTGCACCCTTCTTTCCCGAACTTTGCTGAGCAACAGTTTTGTGTGAAAGGAATTACAGGCCTATCCCAAAGGCCCATTGATATCAGTGATTTAAGAAAATAATAGCCCGGGCAATTAATTGAAGTTTTTTGCTACATTTTGTTTCAATGGTTTTAAGCCTGTTTCTTGCTAGCATTAGCATTATCACAGTTAACCATTGCTGTAAATGCACCATGCTAACCAAGCTAGCAGCTCGCGGTAGGATTAGCTCCACCCTTTCAACCAAATATGGTAAATTCTGGCTCCAAAAATCCAAGATGGAGACAGCCAGAAAAACTAAAACTAAAACTCAAGGTTTGTGGGTGTGGGTGTTGTCAAGGTGGCTACTACCTCCATTATTTTATACAATGAATGGATAAAACAATGTCTACAGTGGCAAGAAAAACCCTGTAGGTTGATTAGCCAACTAGAATATTGCGGGTGAGCTTGTTGGGTGATTACTCTCAGCTTTCAGATGTGCGTTCATCTTAAGGGTTTGGGATAGATGGTAGTCTCAATAGTACTGGTACATTACAAACACATGTTTAGGTTTTTTATGCTTCCGCACTGGCAACAGGCAGCGCCGGAGGCATTAGCCGAGGGCCGTCCATCCATCAGTCCGTCCCATTCTTGTGAATGAGGTATCTCAGGAACACCTGAAGGGAATTTTTTCAGATTTGGCACAAACGAACAATTGGACTCCAGGGGGAACTGTTTAGATTTTGGTGGTCAAAGGTCATGGTCACTGTGACTTCACTAAACATTTTTTTTTGCCATAACTCAAGAATTGATCCACTGTTTATGGCAAATTTTCACACAGATGTCTAACAGGAGAAATTGATCAAGTGATGACATTTTATATCCAAAAGGTCAAAGGCCAACTTCACTGTGACATCATAATTTTCTGCCTAATATGGGAAAAAAAACCCAGACAAAAAAAAATCACATTATTTTTGACCAAATAGCTCGATATCGATATTGCAACAATATTATAGGGTTGTGTGCTTTCACAAAATATTACCACAGTGAGGTGTATATAATGACTAAGTGGGTAAAGGCAAATAAAAGAAAAGCTTTACTGTAATGTAGCCTTTAAAACCAGAAAAAGACAACACTTAAGATATCCAAAATCAAACATGATATCTAGTTTCATACACGATATTGATACTAGGGCTGGGCGGTATGACCTAAAATTTATATCACGGTATAAATCGAATCCCTTCACGGTAACGGTATATATCGCGGTATAAATTTAAGTGTAAAAGTTATAATAGAAGTGTTTCTGAATGGGTTTTGTAGTCCCTTAGCAAAGCTAAATTGATTAAAAAAACAACAACAAAAGCAAAGATATAATGTATTTTTTAGAGCATTTATTATGCAGAATGCAGATCTCAAAACTCAAAATTAAAACCCAGTACTCTATGGTGCAAAATGTCCCCTGGGATCTATATCAACAGGTGATTTCCTTCTTTTAGCAAAATCCTAAATGACTGAGTTGTGTTTTTTCCACCTGGACCTTTATGCTCTGCCATTTCTCCTCTAATCATCACGCTGTAACCTGTGACAGGCTGTTATGATACCACAACTATCACACATTCACATATGGAGTTTTTTGTGGAGCCCCTAGCGTCACATAGGTTTACATTACCAAAGGTTTATGACAAACTCTCTTGCCGAAAACCAACTCCCGTGTGCGCACGGCAAGAGAGGAGAGGGAGAGACGCTGTGCTGCTGCCAGAGGAGACACTGAATGAGTTCCCTCTGAGCGGTAAGTCGCTAAAAGAGTCTGAGAAGTCCGGGGCTGTTCATAAAACATTAACTCACTCACTCACAAGTTCTCCAGCAACACATGTTGCACGTGCTACGCTAAATCACGGACGTGAACCAGCTCCTCTTGCTCCGCTGTTTCTGTGCTCGCAGCCATTTTCACACTGAGGCAGGTGCGATGACGTCATCGACGATAGGACGGTAGAGCGCAAATCTCTACCGTGGGCCAAATTTATATCATTTCTACCGTCTACCGCATATACTGTGCAGCCCTAATTGATACAATATCGATATATTGCCAAGTCCTACCATAACTCAGGAACAGAAGGGGAGATTTATTGTGACCATAATTGGTTTTGAGCTTCAGGTGACATTGTAACATATGATGAAGCTCTCTGTTAGTCCTTTGTAAAAATAGTCTCTAAGTGAAAGCAACACTCGAAATTATTTACTGGAATCATACCATCCAAAATCGTGATGACCTCCATTTCGCCAAAAAAGACATTAAATGTCTATTATTAAATTCCTTCAAGTCTGCACTACATCTGTTATATGAGTCTGGACAGACATTAAACTGCAACTTGACTGGTTGGCGCAGGCAAACAACCACGAGGCGGTAATTCTAGTTTTATTACCAAAATGTCATTGTCAACTAAATACAGTTAAATCACCAGTTTTTAGTTTGTCAGCCTGATGCACAGCACTGTCTTTAATGGAGACCAGACTTGGTTAGATGGGTTTGGTCTATGTTTCTGAATGATTCAGAAATCAAACGGTCGTTTCATGACATAAATCTATCAGACCAGTCACAAATCTAATCTGTCTTTTGATCCTGGAATCATTTGATAAACGGGCCTGTGATTATCATCCCACCTTGTTCATTGTTTTGTTTTTTTCCAGATTAGTCCACAGATGTGTGTTTATCTATTTTTAATGTTCCTCCTACCTTATCACACTTTTCAATTTGGAACTTTTGACACAAACACGCAGGAGCACTTTGCTGCAGCTCCCAAATTAGAGCGCGAGAAAGAGAGCGGCAGAGGGGAGAGAAGGAGAGAGACCCAGTGATTTTCCAACTGTGGATGCCTGTGTTCTGGGTGTCACTTTGGTTAATAATCTCCTACCAATCCTTCAACTTGGGTGCACGTTCAGGACGCTTCAAACCATGAAAACAGCTGGCTTTGTGCAGCCCAACTGTCAGAGTCTCCTTTGCTGTCGATGATGGAAACATCAAACCAGTGAGCCGTGAGTGGACATCTCAATCTGAGTCTCTTCAGCTCAGCTAAACCACAGCCGTCCTCCCACTGATAATTCATGCAACATACACTCACATTAGGAGCACACTGAAGCGTCCCTATACAGTCCTCGCCTTCCTGCAGTAATACACAGGCTACATCAAGCTCTGTAATTCTGTTAAACTTGAAATGAAATGGATTTTTATCATTAGACTTGGCGATCACTTTGATATACAATTGTCCAATAAGCATCAATTCAATCCATTCAGGGCCCAGCGCTGGCTCTTTTCAAATATTGAACAAAAAGTGAATTTAATGAAAAAGCCTGAGTTCAGTGATGTACATAAGCGAAAGCATTTTCTCACAAAGTACATAGTTTCAGAAATGATCTCCATTCAGGGAATGAGCAGTGAACACAACATCAGTCCTTTTTGAGCTGTTTCTACATTGTCATGCTGCTCTCTGTTGCTTTGCCAGCATGCACTCAACCTCTGTTTATTTTCATCATGGCAGCAAACTAAAAAATAAAGGAGTGAGAGGTCAATCAACATACAAATCAACATACATGTCATTCGTCAAGTGAAAACAATGAATGGGTACATTCATATTCAAACTAATAATCCACTATTATTCCACTATTATTCTGAATATGATAATATTCTGACTTTGATGCGGGTCGTATAAACAGCACATTTCATTTAGATTTTCCGAACTAGGCCTTCCATTTTCCATATTTTGCATTTTCCGATTAAAGGCCCAGACTCACCAAACCAACATCAAACAGCTAGTTGTGTAAAAACCTAGCAGCTAATGGTGCCAACAATAGCAACAGTGCTGACAGAGCTAATGGTGTTAATGTGGGGAGGAACACAAGGGTGGGTGCGACGCTTCAGTTCCGCCACCATGGATCGGGACAACTTTATCAGTGGTTGCACTGTCTCACGTCACCTTTGCCTCAGCTAGAAAGCTGCACCTAAACACACTGCAAAGACTGCAGCTAACAGCCAATCAGCATGTATGTTCTACTCCTGCGTGACAGGAAATAACTTTCCATGGCAATAGGCGGCAGTAGTCTGTATTTGCCTTAAAAAAGGGGAAACCTGAAGACTCACAGGATGGATTCAAGATGCTACTTAGCAAGTTAGCACATTAACAACACAACCTGATGATGAACGAACAAAGCATGTTTACGCTGCACCACCGATCAATAACACAAACCATTACAAACCATTTCTGCTAAATAGCTCAATGTCTTACATAAAAAAATCGTACGTAAAATAACAAGTTTGTTTCAGTCTCACGCCCTCTTGACTTTAGTCCTTTGTTTACTTTCTTCACTTCTGTTTCTCTTCTTGTGCATTGAGTTAAACTGCTAATCAGAGTGATTTCATTCACTGATTCACCATGCTGAGTCGGCTAAAAAAAAAAAAACGCCAACTAGGGCAGATGATGGCCAAGAGTGCAGGACACACCTCAAAGTGTTTGTGGAAGATGCTCACCGACAGCCCAATAGTGACCAATGGCCGACAATCAGCTTGGATTTTCAGGGCCTTAAGACATGTGGGATGTGCCGTTTTAATCGAGTTTTAATCGCATTATTTGGGCATGTATACAGCCCAATCAGAAAACGCATCTCAATTGGGGTTTTTACCACAGTTTGCAACACACTGCCACTTGTCTGTTAACAGTCATTTCTTTGCATTGTCATGGATATGTTGTACACAAACCAACTCGCCAACATTTTGCTAGTGTGGTGTAGAGATCCGTGCCAAAGAAAAAAAGCCAACATCTCTGTCCGGAAGAAGAAACACATCCACTTATAAACATTCTGAAAGACTTCGATATCAACAGGTTTTTGGATCTGAGCAACTATTGCAACACTGACCTTTTTAAGAAGGTGGCTGAAGGAATGAAAAGGGGAGGCTGTGTTTGCAAAATCCAACAAATTGGCCACTTTTTGATGCAAGGCGTAAAACGGCACAAGCGACTCCAGCCATTCCATTGTTTTACATTTTGACGTAATGATTGTTAGGGCGCATTAATCTGAGTATACATGGCTGCATGTAAACGGGAATATTAGTGGAATTTTAATATGAATAAAGGGCCGTACACACCAAGAACTATTACTATAAATGTAACTATAAATATACAGTTTTAAAAATCGTTCTAAACTCAAGTGGAAGGCAGCGTCCACACTACAACTATAACGACAACGATAGTGGTGGACAATATCGTTTGGATCACTTTCAGAGTGATTTGATGAACGATAGAAACACTGACAGCCAATCAAAATCCATCCGAAATGACAAGTCGAGACGTTCATCACGTCACTACGTCACTCACAGACTCATTCAACATGGCGGACGACATAGGAGAGAGGCTAATCACCAAGGTACAAAAAAATCCACCCCTCTATGATAAGAGTGAGCGACTTTATAAAGATGCGACCAAGAAGAGGGACATCTGGGACGCAATCGGGTGCACCCTTGGCATAAGTGGTGAGTGTTTTTGTTCACGGAGATAAGACGTTTATGAATAGCCAACGCTAGCTGTTATGCTAACTAGCATTACCTCATGTAGCTAAACATGAATGACAACAACTGTCTCGCCTCCTTATGATTATTATCACCACCGTTCATGGACCAAAATTAGCGCCATTTAACGTTACCAGCTGAATGCTGGTGAAATATGCAAGTGGCTGGTAGATTTGCTGCACTCATCCCTCCCCTGCCGACCGCACCGAGCAGTGTGTGTTTGGCGTAACCTAGCAACACAACGATATCGTTCATTGGTGTGGATGCTGCCATTGTTATCGTTATAGTTAACGTTACAGTTACCTTTCTTGGTGTGGACGGCCCTTTAGCCATGTAAACAGGTTAGTAGAAAATTTGTCTTCCTCAGAATAATGGCAAAAAACGGAATATTGTGTGCATGTAAACGTAGTGAGTGTCTCATTATCTTGTTTGGACGTCCTGAAACTCAGATTCATTAATAGCTAGATAGGGTGGAAATTTAAGCATATTTTTATTGGATTGATTTTCCACAAAGAACAGACTGTAGTTGATGTTCAGATGAGAGGCGGAAGGAATGCTTTGTGTTTGTTTTTCTTCTCCAGACCACCATTATGTGTTTTCAATATGATGTGAGTTGGAGATAAAATTAAAGAAGTCCCTGGGGCTCATCCAAGTTTAACAAAGCACCAAGGACAGACAACCTTAAGCTCACACAGTGCTACAATGCTCCTCTCATGGTGAATGTAATAAATAAATGAGCAGATGAGTTTGGTTCTGACAAGTGAGGGACATGGCGCTCCCTGTGCATTTTTGATAGTGATCTAATTCATCTGGCAGGCGTGGATGTTGATTAAATCAGAATGTCAGCCACTTGACAAGACAAGACACAAGCCGGCGTGGAACCTGTTTGAACAGCGTGAGCTGTGCAAGATGGCCAGGGAGATTTGCAATGCTGTGTGTCCGCTGAACTCCACGCACCGCCCTGTTATCGTCGCTTCCTACAACATGTCCGAAGAGACAGACAGACAGACACACAGAGACGTGGAGGAATCCACAGAGGCCCACCTCTTCTGTTCTCTCTCAGGGTGACATCAGCCCTCTGACACTCTGGGTAAACAGAAGGGTGTGATGGCACGTCCATGTTCCCCTTCACTCACATGTGCTTGATGCCTCCATCAAATCTCCTTGACAATCACAGAGCTAGAGGCAAGACATACGTACGTGCTGAAATCACAGGCCCTGTAATTATGGTGAACAAAGCCTCTCTGAGCAGACTCACTATATGAAAGACCATCAATGGAAAATCAGAGCAAAGAATGCTTAGGGTTGGTCCGTCAGTGGCGGCACACAATAGGAGTATGATAAAGGGGGAGTTTCGGAGACAGAGATCGTTGAGGCAGGTTGCTATTTAACTGATGAGTGCCTCTCCAGAATCACTATATCCATGGAAAACTATTGCTTTCCCCCAAATTCAACACAATACCCCAACCATCTGCCAAAATACGACAACAGACTGATGTAAACACACTTTGGGAGATGATAGACGTCGTTTGAGATTCCTGGCGCACACAAGGTGTACAAGTGATGTTATGTGAGTTCGCTGACATCAATCAATCAAACATAATCACCATCTTTATGCAATAAATCTTTCTCACAAATTTGTTTTACTTTTCCCCACGATTCTCAACTGATGTCTCTCAATTGTCAATTTGTATTTTGGCACAAAATGAAGCACACAGAATTGGGTCCTTGGGCGTCTCCTCTCCTTCCTCCTGTTAACCTTCCTGCGTGCACAGCTCCAAGGAGGTCAAAGTTATATGTACAAAGTCACTCTACTAATCTCCTTTGTCACTCATAAAATTTACACAACATCTCCCTCATGGAGGCCTGTCAGTTTGCTGCTGCCTGTGGCTGTCAGAGAACACAGATAATTACTCGGAGGGATCGGAGAAGGCCTTGATTATTTATAGGGCTGGATGTCTGAAAAGGAAAGAAAATACTATATGCGACTTTGAATGATTTCTTGTTAGTAATAATGCATTCATTTTATTGTTTTTTTTTTTTAAAAAAATCTTCATTACAGTTATTAGTTTTGTAGGAAAAATACAAAGACAAAAGAAAGTGGTAAACCCAGGAGTCTTTGTTTGTTTGTTTTAACATTTACTACTCACGAAATGAAGATTTCTTTTTGTAAAAAGTCCAAAGTTTGAGATAAAACATTTTTATAATTTTAAAAATGACCATAAAAATTGGTACTGAACAGTCAGCAAGCCAATTGCCAGAAAAAATAGTTTTTATTGTACGTTTTTGGAAACCATGGATGCAGTACATTTGAACATAATTTTGTAATGGATATGTTAAATATAAATGTTTCTCAACAACGCTGTGGTGACGGTGTGGTTAGGTGCAGGCACAAAATAATTTAGTTACGATTAGGAAAAGATCAGGTTTTGGCTTAAAACACCAATGTTTGGTGGCACAAAAACCGCCATGTAATGCTGTGATGTATTGGTGAAAAATGTCTTGGTTTGGTTAGTCGACCAGAAAGGTCATAAGTCGGCAAGATTTCATTGGTCGCTTAGTCACAGAAAAAAGAAAAAACAAATGTGTGCCTTGTCAAAATAAATCAAAACCTATATGACTGGACCCATGTGGGACTTTAACTTGAAAGGACAGACACAGGAAGTGTCCACGCTCAGCAGTCAGACAGGAGTCAGGTTAATTTCCAGGGCTGGTACCTGTGGTTATTCCACAGGCTAGTTAATAACATGTTGGGCAGGAAATCCAAAGTGTGGGATCATTTTGAGAAGGTGAAGGACGAACCCAAGGTGATATGTAAACTCATCTTCATTGGTCGACTACAAACATGACGTATCATCTGAAACATGGAAGTAGCTACATGCCCATTAGCCCACAGCGTCATTAACAGGCGGCTCGCTCAGTGTGTGACGTGCACTTGTAGATAAAATATAGGCCTATATTAATGAAGGTTCATTAGTACGGTTTTGTATTTCTCTGTAATGTAGCACAGTGTTAACAACGTTACTGATACTATTCTTTCTCACACCTTCAACTCAAACCATTGTGTTGCCCCGCCCAAAATATATCATTTAATAATTACATTAATATCATAAACATGCAGGCGACTAGTCGACTAATGGCCCTAAATGAAGACTATTGGTCGACTTGGAAAATCCTTAGCCGGGGGCAGCCCTAGTTTGGTGACTCAAACACAGTTGGAAAACACTGCAATGTGTTGGTAAAAAAAAATAAAAATAACATCTATGTTTGGTGGCTCAACACCAGTGGAAATGCTGGGAAGGGTTGCCAGGAACAACTGCTGTTGTTGGTTTTGAACGGTGGTCTTCAGCTTAACAAGCGTCTTATCTAGGTGACATCATCTAGGTAACATGCCATCCACCCTTCCCTCCACTTCCTGATAACAAAAGGCAGCTTATAAATTACATCATTTCAGAAACACTGATATGATATGGATGAACGTGGTTTGCAGAAGCGTATAATGACATAACATATAACAATAACATTGTCTTCTCGGCCGCAGTCAGATATATTATAAGCATATGTTTCAGACATGCCGTCTCTCATACTGGGCCATGACATGACACGCTGGACATGCGTCATACTCAGAGTGATCCTTGTCTGATGAATGACGTGTTTTAGCTCACCTTGTTGTTGTGACCTCACCTGCTGTTTGTGTGTAATTCTCTCCCATGATAACAGCATGAAACACTCATGAATTAAAGTAAGCCTTGTGTGAGAGTAAAGAGAAAAACAAGCAGCCCTTCAAGAGGAAGTGATGATCATGTTACAGTGATGTGTGCTTTTGATTCTTCTCACCTTCAGATCCTGAACACCTCCTTTTATTTTTATCGTGCTGTAATTTACTGTATTGTTTAGATCTCTCACTTGTTTTTTGGGGATTTAAAGCCCCTGAAAACTTGGTTTCAAATCTCAACTCTCTATAAAATAGAATATTCATGACTAAATATGCATCACTTAAAGTAAGGTCAGCGTTAAAGGAACTGTATGCGACATTCAGAGCATTAATATAGCAGCAAAAAGCTGTTTTCTATGTAAAGATATAGTGCAGTAAGAGAAGCAGAGAATGTAGTCATGCCCCCTCTCTGTGTGTTGTATTCCAAGCTTCTCCATTTGTTGTTATAGACAGTTAGGCTGTGTGTGCATGTTAGTGCATGTGAGTCCTATGTGTATCCCATTGGCTAACTAATCACCACCACTCTGCCCTGCGTTGACACACTGGTTACTACTGATAACAGTGTCCCTATCCATGGTGGCAGAGCTGAAGCATATTGTCCACCCTTTGGTTCCTCCCCACATTAACCCCGTTAGCTCCGTCAGCACTGTTGCTATTGTTAGCACTGTTAGCTGCTAGCCACTAGCTCAGCCGCCTCCATGTTGAGAGCCGTGTGCAGACAATCCCGGCCCACACTGTGAATCATAGATCCACTCTAAATGTTGCATACAGCTCCTTTAATTTTGTCAAGCCAAAAAAAAAACCATAAAAGATTTGTTGATTACCTTCTTATCAATAAATTAAAACTAAACAACAATGTGAAAAATTAACTGATGCAAACGTAAGCCAATGTAAATTTCTCAAGAGTTGTGGATGTACATGTAACATTACTTTCAGTTAGCTATCTTTCGTGTTGCTATAATAAGTAAGTACCAGAATTAATTAGGGGTGTAATGACACATCAATCTTAATCAGTATAGCGACTCAATTATCAACGCGCTATTATTGATCTTTAAGATACGCTTTAATTTTGAAATTCCCATGGCATGACTGTATCGCTATTTCCATCCAAACATGACTTCTTCCTAAACATTCAAACAATGCTAGCAGCCAAGTGCCAGTAAGATAATGTTAAACAGCCAAGAAAAGACAATTAGGATGTTTATTTTTATTTATGTATTTATTTATCCTTTTGACCCTCGCATTAACGCTAATGCTAGGTGAGCAGGAACGACAGACAGAGAATGGTCCTGTTAAAACTGCCCTAATTTGGAAAAAGACATAGAAATAGATAACAGTAGAGTCACATGGACACTGTTTGAACAAGTAGACTGTGTCTTTAACATTAAGTATAGACAAGAACGACACATGTAACTGTAGTAACTGTACACAACAAAGATGGCAACAGCTGTAGCCTCAAAATGCTTAGGAGACTTAAAAATGCATGACTAAGAATACAATTAACAAAATTCAGACAACTAAAACCATCAAAAGCCTAAAACAAAATTTAAATCAGGTGCTTAAAGTATATTTATCGTATTTGTATAGTAGAGTACTCATAGCGACAGGACACAGTGGGTTCCCTGGCTGCTCAGACATAAATCCCCATAGACTCTCTTTGTTTTTTGCCTCGGACATCTATGTGCATTTATTGAATGACAGTGTCACATACTTCTGACCATTGTCCTGGATGGCAAATGACTATGAATGATAGGAGAATAACTGGTGCAGTAATACTGAAATTGTACTGCAGTCACAGCTGTGTGTTTATAGAGTCTTTTACAGCGAATTCAAACGCAGCTCAGCCAATCATAATCAAGCACTGGAACTATCTGTTTTATAAAATAAGATTTCAGGGGCTTTAAGCCTGGTTAATTAAACCTTTAAGAGTAGTAAAATACTGCGAGTGACCAGTATCCAATCTGTCTCACGGTTGGTCATACCTCCAAATCCATGTGCCTATTTGAGTCTAATACGCTACTTAAATGCCAGCTTAATAAGAGATGACAATTCCATGTGCAAATCAATTTGATATCTACGGAGACTGAAAAGTGCACATCACACATTACGAGCCAGGATCAAGCTGGGGGCAGGTGCCTCTCTTCTCAGAATTACAAGGAGAGTTTGCAGACAGATATGAATTTACAATTAGTCTCATCCTGGCGACTTCTTAAGGTTTGTGACAGTGTCTGGGGTTCCACTAAAGGCCATGTGTGTGAAGCCATGAATTTCTTGCGACAGGCTATGATACCAGAGAGGCTATATTTAGGGAGGATAACTAGTACTGCACGGTATAATCTGACATTTGTACCACAAGGGAGTCATACTGCATTGCTCACAAATGACAGTGTCACTGTTGGTTTGTGTCCCCGGTGGAATAGGTTAAAGAGAACAAAACATGTTTTTGCAGTGGAGTGCCGCTCGGCAAGACAGATCTAATAAAACTGTATTTGATTGTGGGGGTATGATCTGACTGTGGCTGTCACTGGTGAGTGAGCCCCCTGAGCGCGGAGACAGCAGCAGTCTGGTTGAAAAGGAACAAAGAGTCCCTGGGAGCGGTCTCAGTAGACTCTGAAACAGGAGTCTGCATGACTGGCCTGCTTTTGATGGCTGACTTCAGCAGGGCATTTCAACTTCCCCTCTAATTCTCCGGCCCCCTAACCAGGGACAAAGAGAACAAGCAGAGGCCACCATTGTTCTAGCATCCCTAACTGTCGATTTCCTTGAAATTTAAAGCACATCACGTCAAAGCAGATCACTTTATAAGAGCTGTTCATGAATAAACATCCTGCATATCCTGGGCAACGTAACATTTTATCAATCCACAGTTACATTTTCTATCTGTTCCCTCATGCGGTGTCGTAGTTTAAATTAGAACGTCAACCAGCATATTTGAGTACCTGTCAAATCCTTTTAAAGAAAACAAGCATGATGTAATTCTGTTCAACCAGGCAATTCATTAGCCCAAGTCAAACACTCGTCCTTCTGCAGTTGGCTGCTGTTGTCCTCCCTGCGGAACGCGGAGAAGCCACTTAGGTCCACATTCACCAAGGTGATCAAACCTGCGTCAGCCTACACCTGCCTCCCCTCTCAGGAGGAACCAGGACAAGCTGCACAACAAAGCTGCGGCGGCACACTTGGGGAGTTCAGCTAACTGCGTCTTCAATCACCACATCTCCGAGCTATCGGAGGATTCTGGGCGTTTATGGGGGGGGTGGGGGCAGGGAGTGTACATGGAGTTTGTTTAGGATGCATACTGCACCAGCTGATTGATGTATGAGGAATATTCCAGCCACTTAGCTACTGTGGTGCTCTACTGTTTGACACCTTGCATTTTCCTATGCAGCCTTTACATACTCCTCCAGAGTACCCTGCAGAAGGAGAAACAGTATTGCCAATAAATAGACATATGGAATATGAGTGTTGAAGACATCTTTACTGTGAGACATTAAAGACATGTTAGCAGAGGCAGGAGAATATTATACTGGCTAGATGCTCAGTGGAGATTTGGGGATCAGCAATGTGCAGGCTGTTTTTTTTTCAATGATATGTTTGAATTATTTCTTATGGGTGTGCATAATGGCAATATAAATCTTTCTGGGTGTGCAATTACAAAGACTGGCATGGTCTATTCCCCGCTGGGTGATCGCCTGCGAACAATGACATATTACCGGCTGGCCGGCAGTGGTCATTAAGAACTGATATGGGATTTATGGCCAGTCTTTAAACATGAGATGGCATTAGAGAGATTTGAATACAGTCAAAATGGCACAAAGAATCCTGCCTGAGCAAGATGGAGCTAATGAACTGTGGTCGGAAAGCAGGGGGATATAAAGTTATTTTGGGTAAAGCAATTTCTCATCAAGCAAAATTAGTCTGATTTTAATCACGGGTTGTCAGAGTCCATAACAAGCTCGCTGTGTTATTATGGTATTGTATTGGTGAGGTTTTATAGGGTTGTAATGAGCAAAGTTGAACAATTAATACGTTAACACGCGGCTCCATTTGTAATAATGAAATGCATGTTGAAAAGCAGATGACAAAATATGCAATGCTAATATGAAGTATGAAAAGCGCAGTGTGATTATATTACAAGGATTGGAAATGATACAGACCTCGAGAGGCGGTACAGTATCATCTCAGTCAGTGTTTCCGCATGACGACAGAAGCCCTCTATATAACCATCTTACTAATTTCCAGTGGCAATTAAAGAGTCTTACATTCCACACGATACCTGCTGAGAGAGTATAAGGAGCTTAAACATCAGATGTGTTCATTGGAAAGTGAGAAATAAAGACTTTGCCTCATCATATTAGTGCCAGCCCTTAAAGTGACTGTTTATCATGAGGTAGTGCTCAAGGTTTTAATGAGCTCCCTGCCTGTTCTAGTATAATTCCAATTAGTCCCTCCGTCTCATATAATGGCATGATTACCTTGTGAAGCCTCCATTGTTTTCTGTACAAGCCTTGAAAGGAACCCTGACTATTTTAATCTGTTTCCCAGTGGCAGCACACCTGCCAAGCCAGTTACACCTCCTGCAGAATGATCACAGGTATTGGTTCATTAATACAGAGAATGGCAGTGTATGAATCCCCCCCTGGTCACACCTAGTGGATAGATGAGAAAATGAATGTTAAAGTCAGATTTTGACTGCACTTCTCCTCCGATATTATATTCACAGCGCTGAAAATTACATTGAGTAAGGAGCAGGAGGAGTTTATAACAGTGCGATTCACAAAACAGCAACAATATTGTACATCTCTATTTCTGCTTTGCTCTCTCTCAGAGCACTTGTGTAATAATTCAGTGTTTCCTGAACATCGCAGCTCACTCACTATAAAGTGTGACTGATCTCAGTCAAAGTGATAACAAATCCTGCAGCTGTGTCAGCCTCTAAAGTAAGGCCCATTACCTCAATTTTGGTCGCTACCGTTTCAGAGAAAGAGAGAAGGAGCTATTTTTGATCAAAACCCAGGCAAGAGGAGAATCAGTCATTAGCAGCAGCCATTTGTGCTTGCATCTTGTTTGGACAGCCTGTGGCTTCCACTTGAAGACAGTTCTGGTTCTAAAGGAAATGCACCCGCCTCGGCGCTCTCAACACACAGGGCTGATTTACCAAGAAACTCACCGCACAGTCGTTGTGATGTCTCACTGATATCGTTTGTCAGAAGGGCATGTTGAGGAAATGCACAACGAGAGTAAAAATGTTCAGTAACTTCACGCAAACGAATAATTGAGCTAATGTTGATTCGGTAACTTTCGCAAACCGCAAGGGCAGCACGCTCTAACCACACCATATTGTTCCCAGTGTCGAGGTAATTGATTCAGAGCTCGGAGGACACTGTCTTGCACAAGAAATGTTTCATTCAAATCATAATTTAACAGGGTATCAGCAACAACGAGCACAATAGGAGAGGATGGTAATAGCCAGAGCCTAAAACTGAATTTAGATTTTCTCTCAGATTTGACACTCATGCAGAATAAGAGACAGGAGGGAAGAAATGGTAATCTGCAAGAAAACCCTTAAAAGAATCAATTTGGCAAGGTGTCTGAGAATGTGACTTTATCCGGCACTGTGATTCCGACTGTCTCCTGTTAGAGTGGGATGACTGTCTTTCTTCCCTGCTGACAGGCAGACCCAGGCCAAATTGACAGTTCTTTAAAGCGCCTGACAGAAAGCCGCATTAATTAAGTCATTGCTGGACTTTAATTGTGTTAAGAAGTTGAAAAAAAAAAATCTAATATGAGAAAAGGTTACCAAGTCCTCCGTGGTGTCAGATTTTCTACTTTCTATGAATATTAATGTGCCTAATGAAGACAATCTTCGCTTCATCTCCCCATTGTTCTGTATTCAGGTGCCAAGCTTTCACAGCCATTGATTTGTTGTTAAAGAACAAATATGTCATGGGAGAAAATGACTGCCATGTCTTTTATCTTAAATTTATCAAGAAAAACGCCTCTCTCTTCAGTTGAAGTGTGGATTTTTTTTTGTTATTCTAAAAAGATTTTAGCTGAGTGAGTGTCATGCAAAAGTTGTCAAGGTGTGTTTGGGTGTTAATTAGATGTGGTAAGCCAATTTTGCTTTTCTGCTGTGAACAGGGAACAAAAGGAAATTCAGATTTCAGGAGCTGCCATGGACAACAAATAAATACAAAGCCAGCAAAGCTAATAAAATCTTTGTCTTTAGCCAGAGGCATACAGTTATTTAGCTTTTAGCATTTGGGCACATCCATTCAAAAAATATATTTGTTTGTAAAGACATGAATGCTATCAGGGTAGAAAGGAGTAAACACATTTGGAGGATCATGATTTCTCTGCGGTGGAGAGCTGCTGAGGTGCGACTGTCTGCCATTGCTGGCAGATAAAGTCATGTGATAAGATATTTGATGGCAAGTTACAAGTTCTTTGTGCCTGCCACACAGCCTGGGGGGAGAGCAACACCAAGCACTCCCCAAACTTCAATATTAACCGGGCATCATGATTGCCAGGCATATTGAAGAGACAGAAATTCAAATGAACCTCTCTCCCCGTGATAAGACGACCTGAGTCCTTGTGAAAGATGAGCTATGGCTATTTCTGGAGAACGAAGTGCTCGGTCTCGCCACAGGGCAAACCCTGAATAGCCAGGGTTGGAATTACTTGAAAAGAGGGACTGGCTGATGTACTTGGCACTTGTCATTGAAGGAGTGCCTTTTGTTCACAACGCCATAGATCTCCATCTAAGGCAACTGTACAAAAGGACTCATGTATTTGTGAATCCTTTTGTGAAAAATTAACAGACGTGTGTAACAGAGGGGAAAAGGATGGTGTCAGAAAATTAATTTTGCAATATCTCATCTGAATTTACTGTTTAAATTTTGGGGAGAAAACCTGGCGTGCAGCACACACCCCCGGCGCATCTTTTTCTCTCCAAATGTCCTCGTCTTGGATGGCCGTTGAAAAGAGAGTAGTCACCATAGCTAATTTATGTTGTGGGTTGGGTGTACACAAAGTGTGAAGGATGGGGGACTGTGCACATGTGGACGTCCCTTTATTGCATCTGACAGAGACGACTTCTTTCTGATGTCATCCCTCTGTGCATGTGGGAGTCAGTGAAGTTCACGTTGTTTCCCACCAGAAGACACACACACACACACACACACACACACACACACACACACACACACACACACACACACAGAGGAGGAATCAGTCAAAGCTGCACTGAGATCAAGTCTCAGACATCATCAATTTAATGCTTCCTTCAAGGGGAACTGTGGTTTTATGTCTTAACAGAGTATATGGTAATTCAGGCCAAGATAATCTTATTCAGTCAAAGTGATAAATTTGTTAGTGTTCGCAAAACTTTTCAGCTCAAGGATGCATATAATGTGCTTTGTGTCACTTAAAGGCCCGATCTGTAATCTATAAGTAATCATTTATATCTTTAAATTATGTGTTATTAATATTCTTTATTTTGGGGGAAAATAGCAAGAAAACAGGTCTATCATTCAAGGGAATAGGTTTCATTTCAACGTTGGTGGGGACACATATAAAACAAGGGAAGCAGGGCCCCTCCCCTGGGAAATTTTAGTCTCAAACACTAGATTTCCTCCATTCAGGTGCTTACATATATATTTTTAATGCACAAATTCATGGTGGAAATGTCTTAATGTAAAGAAAACACAAAATTTCGGCTATGGGTATCTATTCAAAATATAGGGTATATTTAGGCAACACACATGCTGGCAGAGTTTAATTTCCCCTCCTCTTTTGTGAATGTAACCTCTTCACATGTGCATGTGGCACATTCATTTGTTTTACAGGGTGTCTGCAAGCCTTAAAAGGTCTTATTTTGTAAATATTAGGCCTTAAAAGTTCGTCGTAAATTTGAATTTGTGAGGCCTTAATTGCCCCAAACACTTTATCTGATTGAATTTATCCACCTTTTAATTGATTTTTGTCAAAATACGTCAAACTCTTGTGCATTTAAGTCCACATGTTACAAATCTTTAGACCTACCACTGAACCTGACACTGTCTTTTACTTCATTCTTGCACTTACCTGTTGGCAAAATGTAGATTAATTGAAGTCATTATAATAAACTTTATAACGACATAAACCCTACATCTGCATGGGACTCCGTATATACTACTTACTGTTGTACTTACCTGGAATGCTTAGATAAGGAAACGATGATTTGTCCAAAAATCGGCCTTAAATTTGTTGTAAATTCATCTCTCAGCTCTGATACCTGTAGACACCCTGTTTTAATTCATGTGTAAACCCCTGGACTTTAATATCTCACGTGTTTCAGCACATGTTTAAAAAATTCTGTGCAGTGAAAACATATCCCACATATCTGTGTGTCAGAATAAAGTTATAATATTTAGAAAAAATAGCTGTAATATTACAGACATTACCTTATAATTGCCCTGAAGTCCACTGTGCATTATGTTATTGCTCTGCTGATATGATATTATCTCCTTCAGGCCGTCTGACAAACACAGAACCCTGTTTGGGACTCTCAGGATGAGACAAAGTTTAAGCAGCTGTGCGCTTCTCTTCATCAGAGATGCAGTACCAACTGAAAACACTTTTGATTAGGCATGGCCCTGCATTAAAAAGTGTCCCTTACTGAATTAATACATGATTTGATTTATATTTTTGTGCACAGAAGTGTTAAAATGAGCATAATGCAACAAGTTCGCTCAAATATTTGTAGGGACAATTCTGCCCTCCTTAAATATTGGTAGAGACACGTCCCTACCATCTTTATACAAACCTACCTCCTTGCTGTTGTTTTAATGATGATAAGCCGATTTATAATCTATAACTCAAACTCCTCAGTTATTTATACTCAACATTTGCATGGACAAAAAAAAAGAAGAGGGATTGCTGATTTAACGCCCCTCCCTGTAACAATTTATGTTACATAAAGCAGATTTTTCAAAGGTAACTCTGCAGGGGGAAGTTCTCTCTCAGATTTACTTTGGTTCCCATGTGCTGTGAACCAGACTTGCTTTTATTTATGGGGAAAGTTTAACTTCTGGCTTGGTGCTGCAGTGATTATAATTTTGACACTGAGCTATTATCCAACTTTGAAATGAATCAAATGTAATAACTATGCAGCGTTAATCAACATCTTACTGTATGTTTTCATTTAATGCATACATACATTCCTTATTGTTGTTATTATATTATTATTATTATGAGTTTATTGCTTTTTGTCACCCTTAATTGTGACTAGACTGACCCAAAAAAGACACAGAGGAACAAATGAAGAGCAGCATCAGAGGGAAAGTAATGAAACGTCTTTCAACAACACTTTGTCTCTGTTCCTTTGGCCAAGTCTGGGATACCTATTAACATTCCCTTTAAATTATTCATTCTGATGGATAAAACACCTCCACAATTAATTGCATGTGAGCCACCCAACCCCCTTAAATCTGTTGAAGAGGCTGAAATTCACAGCGTGCACTCGTTAAATGTATAATATCCTTACACAGGACTTTTAAATATGGAGCCGAATATAAAAATAATAACTTCTAGGTAAATACAGTAAAATGGACGGCCGCTGATTAATGGGCATAGCATGAAATATTCTCTCTTCATCAGGCCCCCCTTCTGTAATAATGCGCCTTGAGGAGAAAGGAAAGAAAAAAGAGAGAGACACCCTTCTGATATGAAACTTTCCTATCGTTTGTATATTCTGTTTCATGGACATCACTTCAGAGCAAATGAGCACCACACGTCTCGCGCACTCATGTAAATTACATCAGATTCCCAACCTTGCACCATCCACTGTGAAAACGTCATTCAGCGTTATGTATTAATCATATACATCATCAATATATGCACTATTAATTGTCATACTTCTTTTAGAGAAAAGAAGCGTTGGGGCTCATGTTCTGCTGAAGGGAGGTCTGCTCTGTCTGAGATGTTAATTTGTAGATAATGTGTAACGTGGTTTCATTTACTAACTCTTCATCCATATTTGATCTTATATGAAGTTCTGCTTTTCACTGCTGAACTGTAGTGTTGTTTCCACTTGGAGCAAAATGGATTATTTATCAACTGAACATCACTATCGGCCGATATTCGCCTTGTCGCCATTGGCCTATCGGCAAATAAGATGACATTTACCGATGGCAGTGGACGATGTCTTGTACAGGCTAAATTGCAGGGCTCAATGACTAACGGCGTCCCATCGTCCCGAGGACAATAGAAAATGTGTTTGCGACGAACAGAGATCTTTCCTGGGACGCCACTGGGACAAAAGGACGCAGTAAAATCACTGTCAACGTCTCAGGGGACAAACCCTTTTTTTTTCGCTCTGATAATGCTAAATCATGAACAACAAATCCACGTTGAAATCGGCAGAATGCGAGCTAGTTAACGATAGCTGTTAGCAGCCGGTGGCCAGAACTAACACCCTACAGAGGTTAAACTGAGTTCCATTGTGATGCATTCAAGCTCTGCTCAGTAAAAATCACAATTAGATGAGAGTAAATTCAATGCATTCTCATCTGAACTCAAACATTGCCGCTTTGTCAGTGGATTTGACGTTATGATGTGCTAGGTATCCCCCTGCATCTATCTTAACTATCTTAACATTTCAGGACACTGTCAATTTACGCATCTTACATGCAATGTGTCTTTTAGAATACTACACCTTAATTTTTACAGGAAATGTAGTTTCTGTTTGTTAGATGCACACAGTATTTTTCAAAATAAACTTACAGCATCAATAAAACACCTCTTATTTGCATTTACTCAGGTCCTTAAAAGGTCTTAAATTGTTTTAAATTCAGTCTTAAAACAATTAGGCCTTAAAAGGCATTAAATAGTCTTAAATTTGAATATGTGAGGTCTTAATTTCTACATTTTATCGTATTTTATTTATCCATTTTTTTATTTTCTGTTTTTGAAAATGAGTGAAGCCTTTATATGTAAAAGTCCACATTTCTAATGTTACAAAAAAACTATAATACTGTCATTTTACTACTTGCACTTACCTGTTGGCAAAATGTAGATTGACTTACCTCACTCTAATAACCATATTCCTACATAACACTTACCTCTGCACAAGACCACATATATACTACTCACCTGCAGTGCTTACCTGTGATGCTTAAATAAGTAGAACATCATTTGTCGAAAAATCTGTCCTATGTTTGGTTAAAAGGTGTCCTGAACGGGTCTTAAAAAGCGTTAGATTTCACAGTCTGATACCTGTGGACACCCTGTTACTTCCTTGTGCAACAAAAGCACGTGGTTAGGTTGAGAAAAAACAACTTGGTTTAGCTCAACATTCACACAGGAGGCAAACAACGGGCTCCCGGATAAAGGTCCAGGGTTTGTTGGAACCATACGCCGCCCCTCCTGCCCGCCCTGTGGGGACTTTCCAGTTCCTCATTTTCTGTTATTACCATTGGTGTTACAAACTGCCGCCAGCCGGTGTGTGTCATAACGTAGAAAAAGGGGCCTTTGTGCATCAGTATCTTATGCGACGTCTGCTGACACAGAGCTGGTAATTGACAACTTCGGTTGGTGGCTGCTGCGTCAACAACTGCTGCCCCCCAGTGCGTATTGCTCTGCCGCTAAATGTTCCTTTGTGCGTCAGTATCTAACGTCCAGATCAGTGACAAAGTAGTGGTATTTGAGGAGTTCGCAATGAGAACAAGCTGGTAAATTATAACATTCTCAAGGTGCGTTCAGTTGTAATCTTATAAAATTTAGGTTTTAGTGAGAAACTTAAATGAATGCAGTTGTTTGAAGGAGAAATTTGTTGATGTTTTCAAAGCCTTATTAAATTATGTTAGAGAGGAGATTATGATTTGTTATATATAGTTAAAAGGCGGCACGGTGCAGTGGTTAGCAGTGTTGCCTAACAGCATGAGATGAATAGTAAAAAGGCTTTTAAAGCAGTTTTTCTTATAAAAGATGTTTGAATTTGAGCTCATTCAAAGATGGTTCAAATAAATAACAACAAAGTGGTATCTGCTATTCGCCAAATTGTTATTTTGAACAGAATTTCACAATCGGTGTATCCCTACAACAGATAATACATTTGTGCTTCACATTCAGGGATTAAGTTGGCAGCAGCTGAAGTATTGATGCAGGATACAAACATAAAGCAGACTGATGGCTCCTACTAAACTGATGTTCGTGTCAGTATTGATGTTTTTGGACAATGCCATTTTAAAAATGCAAACTCAGAGGCAAGAAAAAAAAAGTTACATACAAGAAAAAGCCATGCTGTAAGCAGATAGGGAAAATAAGCATTGTGTTTTTGTAGAAATCCACAGTGCAGAAGCTCCTCCAGGAAGAAGAGTGTGCTGCCCAGCTATTTATTGCTATGCTGCTGAATGCAACGCCAGCTCAAAAGGCTTCAAATCATTGGGGAGATTGTTAGGCTTCTGTGAAAATTACGGAAATGCAGGGGAAATGGATGAGCAACACTTCATAACAATTAATCAGGGGCCGCTGATTAATAAAGTTCATTTTTTATTCTCGATGATTCAGGGGATTATCAAAAGGACACTGTCCTTGTCATTTTGATTAACAAACCCATCCTCGCTCTGGAAGAGGACGCGCTGAAGGGAGACGCTTTCTTTCGCCCATAAAATAAATATTGAATGAGAATATTAACTCGTTAACCTTGACAAGTATTTGTAATTTTCATAAGGGGGTAAACCAGCGGATTCAGCACAAAAACTGCTGTGGGGGTTTGAGAAAAGGCACGGGAAGAGGGGCGGGGGGACGACAACACACAACAAATTAGAGAGAATGAAGAATGCTACTGCATGAATCCTGTCATTTTTATGGGCTGCAATGATTAATTTGTTTGTTCAAATTCTCAATTAAGCCAGGAGGAACTGGCAGAATTAGAAAAGGAGAGCAGTGCAGTGTTGTCTTGGCTTTGCAAGCGCCCTGGGGAGATATAGCCCTACCTGATCTCAGGTCATCAGGCTATTCTGCAGACAGCTCACACAGCCTGGAGCAGGGGTGTGGTGTGTGTCTCGGAGATTCATTTCAAACAGCGCAGAGAAAGGAAAAAATGTAAATCAAAATATTTCGTCAGCACGCCCCGATAAATCATTCTGCCTTTTCCTTTCATTTGTCCAGGTCGCCTTGTCAAGGGTAATGCCCTTAAAATGTCAATTGTCAGAGAGAGCATGCATTGCATTAGACGTAAAGTACAGTTCACCACACACAAAAACAGCAGTCAGTCGCAGTGTTATACAGAAAGAAATAAAATATGGAGCTTGCACTTCCCTTTTCCCTGGAGGCCCTGTGCACTTATTATTTGTCAGAGTGACAGATGTTTTTCAAATGATGGTGTCTCATGTGTGCTGAACTTCTACCAAAGCCCTACCGTGAGAGACTGCGGGACGTTATACACCATCTGATGGTGGAAACCTCCATGGACTGAGTCCCTGTGCTGTGAGGCTTTCTGCGGGGAAGCCTAACAACAGAGGAGGGAGGTTGTCAGGGTGGTCTGCTGAGGTGATCGCAAAACACCAGACCCGGCTTAAAGTAGCAAATATGCAGAAGCACATAAAAACTCCACAATCCAGAGTAAGATTTGCTCATCGGAATTGAATTTGCCGAGTGCTGTGAATTTGTTTTGGTGGGCTGCAAACAACAAATATTATTTACAGCGCAGACATAAATATTAATATAGACAGAAAACAAATTTGCAAGTAACTGTGCGACTGCTCAGCTCCACAAACTGAGCAGAAAGAAAGAGGTCATTTTGCAATGTGCATTTTTTAACCGTGTGTGGGTGGAAAACGCTCAGGTAGCATCATAGAGCTAAAATAGTTTTAGCGGGTGGCTGTCGAAATAAGCTGCGTCTACAGGCACACAGGGGTCAATGAGGTATTTTTGCTGCTTTCTTTCTCACTTTCAGCTCAAACCATGAAGGGTCAACAAACAGCAGACTGTACATGAGATGTATTACAGATATCTGCGAGGTTTCCACTGATCAGTCAGACTGTACAGTATCTATTGCTCGCTGCATTGTTTTAACAATGTATAACCTCAGATTTGCAGAACCACTCGTGTTTTAAAATACATGTACTTCACTTGAGGATATCCCAGAGCAAATACACTATTTTTGTTCCACTACATTTATGTAACATCTGCAGCGCATTGTAAAGCCACATTTTCACTGTTTAAACAGCCCACTTAAAGAGAGAGGAATCACAGCAAGTGTAGCTGGATCACTGCCTCTTCGCTGACCCACTGATGTGTGGACAAAGTGTTAAGCCCCTGCTTTTCTTTTTGACACGGCGCATTTAAAATCAAACACTACACTGTCTTTATTTAACATCTTTATTAGACTGCTTCCACGTTTGCTCAGTAAAGTATTTGTTTACCTGTAAAACATTTTTGTAATATAGAAATCAAACAAAAGGATACAGCTTGTGCATTCAAGTGTAACTTAGAAAAAAAAAAACGTCTGGAGAGAGGGCTGTTTCTGTTCTACATACGCTGCAAAATCTCCAAGCGAAAGTGCAACTTTGTTATTGTGTTTACGACCATTATATGATTTTTGTAATGAAATCACAGTGTGTTTTCCGGACCAGTGGGTGCTTTTAATAGTGCTGGCCACCTTTCTTTTTTCCAATTCAAGGTGTCCTCTATAGAGTATGTATATCCAGAGCAGCAGCATTGACTAGAGCCAGCACTTGTGAAGCGAAAATGCTTATTAGTCAAACAGTCCCCATCGGAATAATGCCACGGTCAGCCAGTGGTGAGGGATAACTCTGTGTGGATGACACTCTGGAGCCTATTCTGTAGGGGATCTGCTTTAGTACAGCACGCACAAACATGATGTATGGACACACAAGCAGAGAAGCATCATGGGACCACACAATGGAAGAGCTGCGGATGAGTTACTGTAGCGAGAGCGGGGCTTGCATCGAACATGCTCTTCAAAACAATGACAGCATGTTCTAGTTTCTGTTTAACGATCCATTTGCCCCGGCAACCTTGATCAAAAACTGTCGGCAAAAATAAAGCAGTTAAAAAAGAATATGGAATGATTAGAGGTAATGTTCACGACCACAGCGTCCACAGAATCCTAAAATGCAAACCGCAACAAGACAAAAACAGATGTCCAAAGTCATATGGCTACTTTTTTTAACGTTACATAATGACTAAAGGTTAGTTACACAAGAGAGTGGAACAACAAAATTCATCTGCGCGTAGGTGGTGCAAGAAGCTTGGTGACGTCGGGACTTGTAGTTGATCCACAGTAGGCGCCAAGTTAACGGCTAACACACCAGCGGGCAGGAACATGCCAGCACTAGTCAATCACAACACTCCTCTGAGCTTCTTCTATTTTCTCTGTACTGGACTTTTTACACCCACTTGGCAGTTTTCTTTTAGTTTACTTTTTTTGTTTGCACACACATACAGCAGCATAAAACCAGACAATAGAATTAAAACAGATGTGTCAGGGGAGGTCAAGCAGCCATGGGGTTTTGCAATAAACTGAACCTCAGACAAAGGAAACAGTATCTAACTACCAAAAAAAACATGATTTAGATTAGTACAAAGCAAATAAATGACAATAGGAAACAAAAAATGAACAGAATAGCTCAACAAATCCGCAGATAATAACCGTGTCAAATTAAAAAATGTATATAGATTGATGAAAACAAAACAATTAGTCATAATCAAGACATTATGAATTAAATATGATGACAGTTTGTTTTTAAATGTTCTAAAAAGATGGTGTTTGATTCCAGATCTGTGCAACACAATATCTGAGGGAACACTGGCTATGTTTCTTTTGTACAAATGAACACGAAGATGGTCAGCTTGTTTGCTATCATGGAACCAAGCTGCAAACTCAGGAGCTGAAAAATGAAGCTAACATGGAAGTGCCAAAAACTGCAGTTCCTTGAATGACCACTTGAGGCTGGCTCCAGAATTCAGTCAGTCCCGGTAGACCCTAATATTAAAATACCAAACTTTTCAGCAGAAATAATCATGTTTACAGCCTGATACAAAAATGGTTTTGGTCTCTATAGCTAATTTCCAAAATCATGACAACTGTACGGGGGCTGAAATCTAACTCTCCTGTTTAAATGTTATTGACGATAACAACGTTGGTTAGGTATCGCAACCAAGGCGTAACCCCACATTCACAAAGTAGAGGCATAGCTGTTGATGTCGCTTTTTTGGTGAGTCTTGTCCAGGGCGTAAAATTAACACCTGCCAAGCGCCAATGGCGGGTAAAACATGAGTTTGGTGTGTAAAACAAAAACACACACCCACCAGTGGCCGATGGAAAATTTTGAATTGCATGGGGGGGTTTTATGAGCTTCAACCATTTCTGTGTCAGACTATTTTGACCCTTGCGGCTTATAGTATATGTGCCGGGAACGCATGACGTCAGCTACCGGAACTTGTTGCCTGGGCATTCTGTGGTAACTTCTGAGCAAGATGTGGCGACACATTCCTGGTGTGAAGCCACCGCCAGAAAAGAGGAAAAACGAAGATGGATTTTCATACTAAAAACGTAAGGTGATTATTTTTCGTCAAACAAGGCATGATTTTTTTATTTGGCTAGTGAAAAATATGTTTGGCCGGTAAATTTTTGGAAGTCACTAGCCAATGGCAGATGAGGTAAAAAGTTAATTTTACACCCTGGTCTTGTCACATTTTGGTCGCCTAAAAATGACTAAAAGACCCTCTAAACCAGTGGTTCCTAACTGGTGGGTCACAGTCTACAAGTTGGTTGCAGGTTCATTCTGAATGGACCACAAGTGACTTGCAAACGCTTCAAGTTTGTAAAAAAAATACACTGTATTTTTAAGTACGGTAAATTTCCAGCACAAAACTTTTATTTTGAAGTGCCTTTCTGTAGAGTGAGTGACTAACCGACAGCTTCTTGACAGAGACAGCCAACTAGCTCGACGACATGGCCAAGCGCAAGTACGACGCTGAATTTATTTAACTGCAGGACCTCAAACTAATGACAAAGGAGAAATCGGGACCCCGTGGCTGGACCATTTGGGAACCACTGCTCTAAGGAGTTTGATGGTCAGTTTTTCTGTTAAGTTAATTTTGTTTTAGTGGTTTTAAGTATTTTTTTTCGCTAGCAAAAATTAGCATTATCACAGTTAACCATAGGCTGTAAATGTACTGTGCTAACCAAGCTAGCAGCTAGAGTTATCATCCAAATATGACAACACTCCAAGAAGCCAAACTTGGGGCTTAAAAACAGGAGTCCACAAACTAATGGGTGACGTCATTGTGGCTATGTCCACTCCTTTTATACAGTCAGTGAGTGTTACCTGTCAGTTAGCGTGCTTGTTAGCGTGGTTGCTTATGAGGCAATAAGTTCACAATTTACTCAGAAGATTTATTCATCGACCATTGACTCCTGTCTCATAACTCTGTACACCGTGCCTCTTTTCTGGAACAGTTTATACTCTGGCAGTTGGACCATATGGAGCAACACTGCTTATAAGCTAAGGTACCTTCTCTAATTTTTTACCCTGTGGCACTCAGAGGCAATCGTGCAAATATATGTGTCAAAGTTCACTAAAAAAAATTGCACATCTTTACCTTCACCTCAGCAGTGAATCCACTGATGGTGGTTATTCCAGTGAAATGAGCTGATTTTGCTGTGAAATTTCAGTTTTAAGCGCTGGTTGGACTGGGCCTTAACAGAGTTATATTTAGTCTGACTTTCATTGCCAGGGCCCTTCAAGTTTAATACAAAGAGGTTTGTCAAAGCATCATATATTTATGTGGAACATTTGCTGCGTATGGGGAAGGGGAAAATCAATTTCCCGCCCCCCTCTTGATAATTGATCGTTTTTTCTGAGTGTACTAGAACGATGACATGCCAGGTCTATCATATTTTGAATGGTAGTAAAGCAGCCAACACCCGCCTGCTGCCTGCGTCTGTCTGACTGTCTGTCTGTCTGTCTGTCTGTCTGTCTGTCTGTCTGTCTGTCTGTCTATCTATCTATCTATCTATCTATCTATCTATCTATCTATCTATCTATATTACATATCACCCTTTAAATAAATTCATCTGCTTCTCTGTCCCCCGACAGTGAAACATGATCATGTGTAAAACAACAGATAACATGAAACAGGGCCAGGGTTGTATACTCTCCTGATTTAATTCCTCCTCTCCACTTAACAGTCTCTTAGACAGCCTGTCATTAGCCGGTAAACCTTCTCAAAATAAATCCAATCCCATAAATCTACCTCTGAAGGAATCTGATACTTTTAAAAAGTGACAGTGACTGACCTTGAGATTTATTTTTGTCACACCAGAAACTGTCTCCCTCAGCAACGAGAGATGTGCCTGTCCAGATGGTTTTGTGTGGCATCGTCTTGCTAATTGTCAGTGATGCCATCAAAGGGATGTAGCAGACCTGACAACTTAGCTGATGAGCAATAAGATGAGTATGAGGGGGGAAATTAGAGCCAAAAACATGTGACAGTTATTTTGTGCAGCCTACCTATGCTTTTAAATCATTTGGCTTCCTTTGTTTCCTGCATTTGTTGCCGGCTTGAAGAGAGTAGAAAGGAAAGCTATTATTATTAAACTGGGGTTCAAAATAGTCATTTCTGTGTTATTGTTATGTCTAATTACATTATGCAAGCTATAAATATCTCTGAAAATATAATAACTCAGGAGTATTTCCTCCATATTTGCATGTTGTATTAAATAGGCACCCAAAAGCTGTCTCTGTGGTTATAATACGTCACGTTTCTTGAAGCTATCACCTGTCTAAGTTCACTTTAAAGTTGAATGGGCTGCAGCACAGAAGCGCAGCAGTACGTCCCTGGTGACTGTAAAACATGCAAGACAAAACATATGACACAGGGGATGATCCTGACCTGAGAATGACATGTGCTAAAGTACATTATAGTCATTGCCAGGATAAAGGTCACATTGACTCCTGTTATAAATTGGACAGGACAGCTCCAGCATACATGGAGTGTCAAGTGTGAGGAGGTCTGAAAGAAAATCCCTCGGATGTTTCGGGACACACACACACGCAGGCGGACGGATAAAAGCGTCTACGTCTCGCTCTCACTTGTGATTAGCACACTTAATCATCACATTAAAGAGGAAGTCCGCGCTAAGTTCATCATATAATGGAGACGCAGTGAGTGAGATGTAGGTTTTTCCTGCTAGTGGTCATCAAAGTGCTGCAGAAAGGTAGGACGCAAGTTGGAGTTCAGGGTTTATTATTGCGGCTGTTTTTACAGTTAATGAGTAAATTCACAGTCTCGACTGCTCTGCTGCAGAAACAAATATATATTTACATGTTCATTTGAGGCATAATAGTCTTTTGACTAAGAATACCCTGCCTGGAACGGCAGTAAGCGCAAGAGCAGACTTTTGCTCTGAGATACAAAGGGAAGCGACTTGAAAGGAAATAAGCAAATGAATGCAATGCCTCATTAGGCGGGCTTTATTTGACCGTAGCCAATTAGAGAGCATCTGTAATTTAAAACAGTCAACCTAAAAAAAGACTCAACGAAGAACATATTTCTCTCATGGGACCGAATCCTTTGCCTTGTTTTCATTCAAATTATTTCATTTTTTTTTTTAACCAGTGACATTTTCTATTTGAGCGAATATGAATAATCCACAGAGGACACTCAAGTTAGAAATATGCAGATAGGCAGCCTACAGTAGGAGCTTGTAAGTTGAGATGAAAGAGGGATTTCATGGAGGTCAAGGTTGCGGCTGCTGGCCTTGCTCTCCCTCGCTGGCTGTGCTGACTTGTTTCGCAGTTGCTTTGTGATCAATACCTCTCCCTCTGTCTTAATCAACGACCCGCTGAGGTATTTGCGGGCCGTTACCTTAATGACACAAAGGTGCACTTTGAAAAACAGAGCTTGCAGCCGGGGCCCAGACTGACAGCTGTTTAGCCATGAATCACACCTGGGTGCAGATTAACGTGGCACTCCTCACAAACAGACACAGCACTGAAATATTGATAAGGAGAAGTAGATTCTGAGGCTTGTGTGAGTGATCCGCATCAAAAGATATGACCGAAAACGAGATCCCGGCTGCTTACTTTGCAGGGGGAGCCTCGTGAAAAATAGTAACACCTGTATTGCTTATACTGGTTGTTAAGCATTGGAATAAAATTTTGTGCAATATGCATAACCAAATGCTGGAATAATGAGCCATCTGTATGTGTGGTCCCTTCCTTGGAGATGCCAAGAACGGCACCATCTGTGATGCAGCTACCAGCTGTTTTCCTTCTTATTACATGTTTATTAAAAGCTGAAGTTGTCCTCTTCAAGAAGAGTAAAAGAGAGCATGGGTGGCAATGTTGGTTATCTGATTGCCTCCGTCTCCATTAGAAACAGACTTGAGCTCCGTTCCTGGTCCTGTAAAAATACACTAACTGTTTCAACAGAACAGAGGGAGTGCTAATTAAATACTCCTTCTTTTTCATCAGCGACTCGCAGGAAATTAAGAGAACAAACACAAGATTGACTGGCAGCAAAGCAACAAACATGAAAGAGGATGAATGAATCTAATCCACCAGGACTGGAAATAAATAAAAAAATGATGCCACTTACCCCACCTTCACTTAGCCCTTTGGGTTTGTATTTCAAAATCCCTCAGCAGGGTTTACGCATCTTTTCTATTTGCATTGTTTTCAATTTTCAAAACCTATTAGCAAGATATCGATCGACCACAATTGAGCATTTATGCACAGCAGGCAACCTACATCCCTCAAGTCAGAATCAGATCACATCTCCCATAATTGAGGGTGGCAGAACTGCAGACCACCCTCTGCAACTGTCAACAAATTTCAGGAGCTCAAACTAAGATGCGTCAGGGATGCATCCTGCGCCGAGTGATGGACACTGAGAAGGAGAACTGGAAATGTCCATCAGCATCCTCTGCCATGTGCTGAACAAGACAGGTCAGGTCTGAATAGACACTGACAAACCCAGGGTGGACACACTGTCGACGCAGACTAAAGCAATACCAAGGGACAAGTGACAGGCTGCTCTGATGCCTTACTTAACTGCAGCACACGCATGCGGGGAAGGCAAAAATAGTGCGTGGCGGATCGGACACCCACGTGCACGCTCGTCCATATGGACTGACAGGCCTCACACTGTTAAAAAGGAGACAAGGAAAACTTCACAGGCGAATACGAAAAAGTCAAAATGCTGAAGACGGCAGCGTGCGTTAATATCTGTGATGAGAATCCGAGTGCAGAATGTAGTCTAAAACAGCAAATTGATATTTCTGACAGTGCATCCATTTCTGAGGTTAGTGTGTTCACTCTGCTCAATGCTCAATAAAACAAACAAAATGCCATCTATTTCTGTATAAACAATTACCTGCCATAGATTGTAACCTTATTGGATCGAGTGAAATGTTTGAAATAAATCATTAAAGGCGCTGACAGGGCATTTATCTTCACTCTTGCTTTAATGCTCTGTGCACAACACAGTGGATGAAGTCAGTCAAGGGTGTGTGTGTGTGTGTGTGTGTGTGTGTGTGTGTGTGTGTGTGTGTGTGTGTGTTCTTTTTTTTTTACTAAGCCGGGCCCCAGTGTGCCTCAGTATGTGTGCTTGTAAGAGCACCGTTGCGTGTGTCAATCCTCCTGTGGAGCCATGTTCTCAAAGCTCTTCATTTTGAAATCAAGCATGAATAATTAAACCATTTCACAAGGCTGCTTTAACAATATATTACATGAGAGGAAATAGGTCAAGCAGCAGTGTTAGAAAGATTGTTTGCATGGGTGGTATTGGGTTAAAAAAGACAGTGAACAATTCTCCCCTCCCTTCGTGCCCCATATACTGTACTTACTCTGCAGGATGACTGACAGCTCCGGCCTCAGACTCATTTTCCTACAGATATGAGGTAGGGTTACATCTGGGTCATGGTGTCCTTCCACCAGAGATAATACGTCAAACGTTAACCCCGCCACTGCAGGTGACGTTCACCAGCACACAAAGGGCTTCGACAGCCAAATCAGACAGTTAAAGTATTGCGATGTGTATTTAGTTTGTCTACTTTTTCAAAATGTTATGCCATATTTTTGACAGAGAATAAGTAAATATATTACGAAATAAATGCACATAAAAAAGCAGCAAATAATGCAGCATTATAATTATCTGAAAGAAACGTACTGGATATACTAAAAAGGGAATTGATAATGACATCAAACCCTCAGAAACACCAACATTATACAAATATGAAGTTGATTTTTTCTTTTCTTTTATTGATCAGTTTAAGCTCCTGTAAATATATAGTTTATATAAAGAATATGAAAGGTATTTAAACATCACTTTCAGAGTTACCTGCAGCATATTAAAGTAAAGGCATCCCACCTCACCTGAAATAAAGAGCGCCTCTGCTAACATCAGAAGAAATTATTACGCTTACGAACTCCACTTATCATATTCCACAGAGAAACTTCTAACTTTTTGGACTCCTTTCTTTATTGTCATTTTTATAGCATCTATAATTTATTGCGCCGACACAGCTACATCTCATTGATTTCTGTACATGAGAAAATATGAGTGTATTCTAGTAAAGTTGTGGCCTGAGACACATGTAAAGCTTATGTTACTCTGTAGGTCCATCACCTCTCTTATAATATCCACTGCTTTGATATTCATAAATCTATAATAAAAATCTTTTCTTACTTTGATGAACAAAACAACGTTTTACCCCCAGGACTCACAACAAATGTGTTTTCAAAGTGGTCTCCACAGAGGCAGAACAGATAAATACTTAAAGCTGGTTAAATGGATTTCTTGGCCACTTGGGGGCAACACAACAAGCTGTGAGCACAACACTGACATATTATCACCTTCTAATGTTGTTATGGTAAACTGGTTAGCAAAGAGAAGCTTAAACAACCAGGAGATGTGGAGCATCAACATTTGGAGGAGTGTTTTTTGTCCACCTGATAAATGCAAGTCCAATTTTCAGTCTCCTTTTAGGTCTTTTTACTCTCAACCTTCTCCTGCAGGAAGTATCTAGCTCCTCAACTGCTAAGTGCTCCGCTATATACACCAGCTAGTTGCTAACTGTATCATTTGATGCTGAGCAGGTGGTGTGCTGCTAGTTTTTCCATATTTTTTCTTTGAAACAAGTTGCCTGTTGCGTCGGGAAATGGCGCAGAGTGAACTAAAACAGTAAAGCTGCGTGTCATAAAACCAAAACAAGCTAAAAAAAAAAAAAAAACTGTGTTAAACAATCTTTTCTTGTTTTGGGCTGTCTCAGATGAAAGTTGAAAATCATGAGAGAAATATGTTGAAACGTAGCCACTGGCAGCCGATTTAAGGCCTTGGTGGCCATAGAAAGAGGACCAAAATTCTTACAGTGTGACTGCTGCTATGACCTTTGACCTGCAACCTTCTTCTTACGTTATAGGACTACAATTCACCAGACATTCATGGTGATATTCTGACACAGATTGCGACTGGCATTTTATAAGAACTGACACATTATTTCGACGCGCAGTTAGGCTGCAATATCACTGTTATTGCATGGTGTCAGTGTTGACTTTTGATTTTACGTCACACAAACTAACCCAATCGCCAATTTGTTTATTTCTACAAACCATGCACATGTTACATTTGTACATTATTATGAAGCAGATCTGTTTCATTATGTTCAACATGCTGTGACTGTTGGTCTTCAGCTGTGGTCTGCTGCTTGGCAGGCATCTAGCCTCGGTGACATGCCATCCAACATTCTCAAGTCAACTCATATGCTCCGTCACTTCAGAGATGATGATAGGATTCGTATGAAACCTACAAATTAAACGTATCCGTGGTTTACAGGAACTTACAATGTCAACATCTTTGACTGGGCTGCACACACAGCGGTCTCCTGAGTGAAAGTCCTGTGTATGTTTGACTTGACCTGCTCTGTAAGCAGACACACCCCTAATATTAGCTATGGGGTCGTAACATTACATAACATGCTGAACCAGGTGATTTGTGTGTCCACCATAAGAAAGGATCCTTTTAACGCATTACATGCCACCACCTTGTAACGTGGTGTTAAGAGGTCGTGGTCATTTCAGGTGTATCTGTGAGACCAGGCTGCGTAGTGTACCCATACTGTACATACCAACCATCGATTGTATTTGTCAGCATGCACAACAACAACAACAGAAAATCCACTATCGAATCAAAAGTAGTCACCAGAACAATAGAACATTAGAAGAAGTTTGAGGTATTAACACCTGTCACAAAGAGAACGACAAGTACCCACTTGTCAACCACCAGCATTAGGTACAAACAGTGCAACAATATCACAATGGTGTCTGTGTCTCCATGGTACACTATAAAATTGAGAAAAGGAGTAAGTTCTGACTGATGTGGAAAAAAAGCTCCGATGATCTCTGTCATCTGTTACATTCAGCCCTGAGGACAAACACGCTGAGTCCCACAAAGCTCCTTTAACTGTGCTTTCAACAACAACAACAACAACAACACTCACATCAGCTTGTTCAACCTCACCTACTTTCAACTAAACGGTGTTCTTCTTACGCAGGATAGGACCACATGCTTTTGTGTGTATAACCATGAACACCCTTTAACTGCTTTGAGTTGTTGAACAAATTGTTACATCGCAAATGTTTCTGTTATCACGTGAATTTAATGTAATTTACTCTGTTTCTGGAAACATCCTAAAGCTGTCATCAGAACTCTACAACCAAGGCATCATTTCAAGAAGTGTTAAATGATGTCTACATCTGTTTATATGATCACAGATTACTACCATCCTGTATCGTGTGATTTGTTGTTCTCCATCCTTGAAACAAGTTCATATTAGGCTTGCATCATTATTTCGCTGCACTATAGTCCTGCTCTGGGAAATTTGATTTTTAACCGCTTGTCAATCACGCAACTGGAAACTTCATTTCTGTTTTGTTTTTTTTAGACAGCCTCTGAATAAGTAATATCTCTTTGTTTTTAGCTTTGGTAAGTTTTCAAAAGCATTACATGAATTACATCTTAAAATCAAGCAGCTGCTTTTGACTGTATGCATATGTTGTTGTTCCGCTTTGAAAATTACGAAACCAGACTTCAATCACAGGCTGCCCATTGTACATGAAATTTCATCTTTGGATTAAAGACAGGTTTGGATTTCCTAGACCGTTCTCCTTTTATCATGAGCATTATAATTAGGCTCCCTATTGTTGGAAGACTGTGTAACTAAATAGTTCGACCACATAATATGAATGAGACCAGTGTGATGATATTGGAAACAGTCTCAGGTTGAGTCCAGTTGTGGTTAAAATGGATAATTGTGTGGATCAAAAAAGCTTTTGTGTTTTTAAATGTTGTAGATTCACATAGAAAATCACATAATGTGAGGAGGTCTGTGAAGTAAGTGAGACTGTTCCTGTTTGTGTTCAGCTTGAACTCACTCTGTTCCTGCCAACCTAATTGCCAGAAAAAAAATGTGGGTATTGAATGAACGTTTCTGCAAACCCCGAGTACGTTACATTTGTTATTATGTAGTGTATATATTGAGACTTTACGTTTATACAACACAGCTGCTTTTGTGGCACTATCTCCGATGGAAAAACAGAAAGGGGTATCTAAATACACCCATGTTTGGAGGTGAAAAAGCCACTGGAAAAGCTGTCAGGAGTCGCTATAAAAACACCCACATCTGGAGGATAAAAATTCACTGGAAAAACAGTCACAGGTCCCTGAAAAACACCCGCATTTGGGGGTGAAAACACCTCTGGAAAAACAGCCATGGCTCACTAACAAACATTTACATTTAGGGGCTAAAACACTGCTGGAAAAACAGTTAAGGGTCCCTGAAAAACACAGACATTTGAGGGCTAAAAATTTGCCAGTAAAAAAGTCCCTAAAAAAAACACCCACATTTGGGGGGCCAAAACACAGCTGGACAAAGAGCCACAGGTCCCTAAAAATCACCCACATATGGGGGCGTAAATGCTAAAGGAAAAACAGCCATTGGTCTGTGAAAAAAACACCCACATTTGGGGGCTAAAACGCTGCTGGAAAAACAGCCATGGGTCGCTAAAAAACAACCACTTCTGGGGCTAAAACAGTTGGTTTTGTTGTTTGTTGGTCTTGAAAAGTGGTCCGCAGCTTGGCAGGTGTCTCATCTAGGTAACACGCCATCCACCTTCCCCTCCACCTCCCAATGACAAGGTCAGGTCATATACTACGTCACTGTAGAAACGTTGATATGATACGTATGAAACCTAAAAATGTAACATTCGTGGTTTGCAGATATGGACAATGCCAACTTCTTGACTGGGCCGCTCCTGCACATCACTGTTTTTCAGATATTTGCTGGAGTTTGTTGCCTTGTCAGAAGACTTTTAATGCATTTGATAGATTTATCATTTTCCCCTGGCTAATGTTTCTGTGGCAAAGCTACATGTATGAAGTCATTGTTTGGACATTGTTTCCAGCTTTACAATTCTGACCTGGAGAAACTGCCTTTAAATCTAGTTTGAGAGTTAATGTTTACCACATTAGGGGGCCATAATGTACAGCCGTTGTAGAATTCCTGCAAAGATAGATTAAGAAAAGGACATTTCACTTGGATTTCCTTGAATCCAGTTTTAAATACTTGAACTGTGTGAGCTCAGATCCAACCAATTAGATGCGTTTGAAATGTTAGAGAAGGAGAAGACAGACAGAAATGTCAGAGATGGGGAAAAAGGAAATAAAACCACTTAATTGCAGTATTGTCCTCCCTCTCATTGCACTGACTGAAACCAAAGTCCAAGTTAATTTTGTCTGAAGGCCATTAGTTTCATAAGGAAATAAATCTGTAATGCAGAAATCTCGAGGAACTCCATCTGTTTTCTTCTGTTTCTGAGTACACATTTTGTCATAGAGAACACAGCCAAATAAAGAGGATAAACTGATTTTTTTGTTTTTTTGTTTTACAAATGTAAGTCCAAAATTCACTATCATTTTAGCTCTGTATGTCCTTCACCATCTACTGAGGGATGGATGTGGCTGTTTAGCCACTGAATGTTCCACAACGTCCACCAGCTTGTCACAATTTGGTGTTGGGCAGGTAGAAGAAAGTTGGTTTTTAGAGCTTTTTTGGCTTGAGCTAAAACAGCAAAGCCATAAAAAGGGCCATAAAACCAAAACAATGAGCTGAAAGAAGCTGAAACACTTTATTGGGCTGAAGGGAACTGCAGAGTTGGGTGATAATCTTCTGGTTTCGTCATTTTGAGTGACTCGTTTCATGTTATACATTATCAGGTGTGGATTTAAGTCAGACTGGAGTCACAAATTTGATTACTTTAGACTCCATATGACAAAATCAAACAAGACTTGCAATTCAACTTGGACTTAAACATCAGTGACTCATGACTTAACTTAGACCTGAGCCTTTTGACTTGAAAATAAGTGATGCCTTCCCCAAAGTTTAAAAAGTCTGTTATTTAAAAAGTGTGCCACAAATCGTGTTGTGAAGATTCCCAGTCATCCAGGTCATGGTAATCTTAAGTGCTTTATCACAGGCAACTGAACTTGCTTTAGTTTCTTGAAGATGTTTCACCTCTCATCCAAGAGTCTTCTTCAGTTCTGTGCCACTCATCAGTTTGTTCCCCCTTCATTTCCTGAATCAAATAATATAAATGCTATCCATTCCCAGCAAGTCGACACTTTATTACCTAGATCCACTTAGTTTGAACCAAGAACTAACGTTATGTTACTGAGCGTCAGTTGGAAAACATGACACTAAAGATAATTTCATTCACATACAAAAACTATGCAGTCGTCAACAAATAATGAATAGCAGTATGCAAGACGTAGGGGTTGAAAATTACAGACGTAGACGCAACAACATACATCTTCGTTTGACATTTGAAGTTGCACAAAGAACTGTAAGTTAAGGCAGATATTAATATCGTTAGCGAGCTAATGCTTAGCTAATATTAGCTGAACAGCTAAGCTAACATTTTAAGAAACTTGTTTTAACAATTTTTTAAGAAAGGATGGCAGAGGACTTGACTATCATCAGTGCTCAAGGACTGAAACGTTCACTTATTTTTTTTTTACACTTTGAGCACCTTTCTTTTGGTGCATGGATGTCCTAAATAAATTGATTTGCATCACTTTGCATTGATCTCAGCCTGTGAACCTTTGTTGTGGCTGTCCAGCACAGTTGCATTGATGTGCTGGCGTCTCCTCTGCCATCCTTTCTTGATTGCCCATTGTACTGACGCCCCCAAGGTTAAGTTTTTTTGTTGCCCTGAGTAGGCGCAGCTTCACAGCAGCTTCTAAGCCTTAACAAAAATTTGCAAAGTTGAAAAGCAGTCATGATTGTTATAAATTCAATATGTTATTACTCTGTTGTGGAATTATATTTGGTGAAGAGTGTGTTATGACTTGTTCAGGACTCAAAACTCAAAGTTTTGGACTTTAGTGCAAAGATGTACTGACTTCCAAAACAATGAACTGGTCCTCCCCCTGTTATATTGCAGGGAAGAGAGAAATACACATTTGTGATAAAAGAGTGATCTGTTTAATATCGCTGGTCAGTTATGCTGGACATGGAATTCAGATACACAGGTTTGTGGACTTTGGACAAAATATTATCATTCTAAATAGTGTGCTGTCTGACCTGTAAACTTACTTTCAGCTATCAAAATGACATTTGTTGGATCAGAAGTTCGGTCAGTCAATATGAGACTCTAAAAATACTTAAAGTTAGCATCAACAGAGGGTGTTTCTGCAATATAAATGAATAACAAGTCAGGATGCACGTTTTTAAGTTTTGTTTATATATAGCTGGTAATTTGCCTTAAACCTATGAAATATTACTTGAGCTTACAAGACAAAAATGCATAAAATCATTTTAAACATTTGAGTTCCAGATACAGACATTACACAATCTGAAACTCCTGACAACTGCCTGTTGTGTCTGTCTTGTACTTTTATATCCCAGGTTACTACCTTGACTGTATGTGCGAGGTAACATTCAAGGTTAACCTGAGTCTCCACTCACCTCCCGTTAACAGTCCAGAATAGACTGTGAAGATGAATCGAACTCTCAAAGCTAAAATGATGAGAGGTTAAAACCCTGGCTGCCATCAAAAGACACTTTCTGAAGCTGCTTCATTGACAATAAATTGAAGGCTGATTATGTCGACACTCCAGAAGTGCCATGGGTGACTTCCAAAGAATGTGGGCACATTTTCTGTTTCAGAGTTGCCTGGGAATCAAGCGTACATAGGTGTTAAAGCTCAAACAAACACTCCAAGAATGTACAAACTCCTCCTTCCTGTTATTTGTTGGAGACGCGGCTCCAGTTCTCGATGAGGTCTGAGATAAAAGAGTTGCTTATCTGATTTCAGGTTTCGGCAAACATCTACTCGTGTAACTGCGAAGAATCAAAATAATTTCATTTTTTAAAATATACTATTTCAGCCCCACTTTTGTTTTTTATGCCTGTAATTAAACAGAGGTCAGAGTTCACAGACTTTAAGTTTCTGTCGACTTTCTCTGCATGTGAGCTGCATGTTTTCAATGCAAAGAGAGCCACAGGTGGCTCAGAAAAAAAAAAGCACTAACAAGGCATATGTTTGTCACATTTTGTTACAGCGGAGGATCACACTTAAGTGAAATCTGTTGAAGTTGTATCCCGGAAAATCCTCAAGCAGCCAGGTATGAGAATTGCAGCCATGTGAGGGAGGAAAAGCTCATCAAGACTTAAGGGATGAAAAATTCCACCATCTGCACGTGGATCTGCCGCTGACACTGACGCATGAGTGGTGAGTACAAAAGTTTGAAATACAAGTGCTGATCACAAAGTTTTACAAAATAAAGGTGTGGGCGAGTCAGTGTGGAGATGCAGACGGCGTTGGGATGCAGCGAGCGGCAGCAGAGCGAGGCCATTCTGGGAGAGATAAGGCGAGGTTGTGGTGGGCGCTGCCGGTCTAGCGCCTGTCACCGCACACGCATGCTTTGTGTACACACGGGGTGTTAAGAGCTGTCAGACAGGTATGGCTCAAGCTTGATCTGAGCTGTGATTGATCGCCCAGGTTCAGGTGGAGTTCACGGGAGGTCTCTGGTATCATTGGCAAAATGAGTGACAGACACAAAATAGGGTGATGGAATATTATCAGGAAGCCATTTGTAATGCGGGGCGAGCCTGGATCTCTAAGGGGTGTTGTCTCTCTGAAATGAAGTCATCCATCAACTCAACTTCATGTTTGATTAGGTCATGAGTAGCTTTTAAAGAGAAAGAGAGGCTTTAGTGTTGAGCCTGCACAGTGTAATAACTTAAGTTAGAGAGCATTATGTTTAAAGTGCTCTGAATATTATAAAAATATTTATTAAAAAGTAAAATCGTGAAGTGCCAAAATATACTTCAGGACCAAAAACAAAATATTATTTAAGTATAAACCTTATAGAAGCATTTTAATGCACTAATTTTAGCTCTAACAATTTGTCAGGTCTGTAATTCTGTAAACTTCAGTGCAGTAAAAACAAATGTATTTCTCTCTGAAAAATAAAAATACCCCAGTATCTGCTAATATAGAAGGAAAATACTTGATTTTTGTTAATTTTAGGAATAAAATCAAATTATACCTAAAATGATTCGTCGATTTTGATAATCGATTGATTGTAAATTCTTTTTTTAGCAGAAGAGCCAAATATTTCCTAGTTTCAGCTTTGTTATTTTAAGGATTTGCTGCCATTGTTTTGTTCGGTAGGTGGTTTTTTATTAAATGTATTTAGATGTTTCTGTTCAAAGGAAAAGGTGCAGAGTTACAGCTGATATCTCGCTCTGAACCCCCTCCCAGTTCCTTCTTACCATCTGTTCCAAGGTCAACATACATACATATAATTACATATAATTAGCAAATAGTAGACAAATACAATGATATTTAAATAGACTGTAAACAAACCAACCAACAAAATGAGTTTATAAAAGTTCTCTTCTTTAGGGCTTTAATTCTGATCGCTAAAGGCTGGCCGTAGGGGTGGGGCAAAACATCGATACAGCATAGTATCATTATATTTTGGTGGCAATATTGTATTAATACACAGGTGTCAAGTCTTGGTTTATTAATGAAAAGATTAATATTGCAAATGCAAATTCAACTTTTGGTAACCTACTACCCATATTCATCTACTTATTGGCGGCCGGGTCGCTGGGGCAGCAGGCCAAGCAAAGCATACAAGACGTCCCCCTCCCCACCAAGGCGTTCCCAGGCCAGATGAGATTTGTAATAACCTTCTAGAATAAATCAATTGCTTTTACAGTTCACTAGAAACATTTTGCTGCCATAAAAATAAGTGAAGGGGGATGAGGAGTCTGAAAACTCTCCTGTCTTAGTAGTTAAAACAGATGACGAATGTTATTTTGGGGACATAATTTGCACTTGAAAAAGGTAATTAATTGCAATACATCACACTATATATGTTATCACAATACTTAACATACTGCAAAACATTTAAAATCACAATAATATTGTATCGTGACTTAAGTATTGTGATATATCGTATCATGGGGCCTCTGGTGATTCTCACACATATGAGGCAGCAAATATAATACATTCATAAGAATACATTAAAAAATATAAAGAAACAAGATTTGTTACGCTATGAAAGACAAATACACACTACCATCTGATGTAATCATTAGCAAATGTAATCATAATCATAAATATGTACTAATTGTAATTGTGAAATTGCCATTATTATTATTATTGGCTCTGAAATTACGGTATACTGCAGTTCTCTGTGTGTGGTTTGTACAAGTAGTGTTGCTAATCAAGGCGCCTTTGAATTTTAAAAATGACCAATGAAACAATATTAAAAAGAAAGATTACGATGACTGCTTCACCTTTTCTCAGCTTTTGAAATGTACAGTTGTGGATGAGTGGAGAACAAAATCTCACATGAAAACAATGACGCAAAGCTCCGTCTTGGCCTTGGAAATGGTGATTGTACGTATATGAATAGTTTAATTTTGTTACCTGGATTGTGATATTGTAGAAACACTGGCTTTTGTGAAGCTCTTCTTCATGTACTTTTCAAGGCTGCAATGAGAGTGTGTGCGTTTTCTACAAATCAGAATCCATACAATGAGATGTGAAAAGCCCTGTTAAGCGTTTTAAAGAAAGTTTTTCTGGTGGTATGTATCCCCCCAGTTTTGAAATGTAACCTACACCATTGCCAAAACATGTGGCCCAAAGTATCAGCGCTTTGGTGGCATCACAGGACATTTGGGATTCACTGTAGGGAATATTTTGTTTAGTAGTGGAGTCAATATTTTTAAGTTTTTGGATCGTTCACCTGGAAAAATGAATAATTCAATGATTCAAATCTGTGGTGGGCATTTTTCACTATTTTCTAGTATCTTATAGATTTAATTAATCAGTGATTAAAAAACTAAATGTTAGTTGCAGCCTCACATCAGAGAAAACAAAGCATTTTAAGCATTTTGAAGTAAAAAATCTGGTGGAGAATCCCCAAATCCTCTGTTTCATGTGTGTGTCCCCAGTTTTGAAACGTAACCTACGCCTTCGCCAAAACATGTGGCCCAAAGTGTCAGCGCTTTGGTGGCATCTGGGACATTGCAGGCAATATTTTGTTCAGTAGTAGAGTTAATATGTTAAAGTTTTTGGAACGTTTATCAGGAAAAATAAGTAATTCAATGATGTCATATTAGCTCAAGGAAAAGTGTAGTGGGCATTTTCTCACTATTTTCTAATATGAGATTTATCATATCATAGATAATCGTAGATTTAATTAATCAATGATGATGAAACTAAATGTTAGTTGCAGCCCCAGATTAAAGAAAACAGTGTTGTAAGCGTTTAAAAGAAGGTTTTTTCCCAAATCCTCTGTTTCATATGTGTCCCCACCAGTTTTGAAACGTAACCAACACCCTCGCCAAAACATGTGGCCCAAAGTGTCAGAGCTTTGGTGGCATCTGGGACATTTGGGATTCACAGTAGGGAGTATTTTGTTCAGTAGTAGGGTGGATATCTTTAAGTTTTTGGAGCGTTAATCAGGAAAATTAAGCAATTTGATGAAGTCATGTTAGGCTTAAGAAAATTGTGGATCAGTGTTAATCAGTGATGATGAAACCAAATGTTAGCTGCAGCCCCAGATTAAAGAAAACAGAGTGTTTTAAGCGTCTTTAAAAAAATAAAATTCTCCACTAGAAAAATTACCGGGTGGAGAATCCCCCAATCCTCTGTTTCATATGTGCACCCCTACTTTTGAAACGTAACATACGCCCGCGCCAAAACATGTGGCCCAAAATGTCAGCGCTTTGATGGCATCTGGGACATTTGGGATTCACAGTAGGGAGTATTTTGTTCAGCAGTAGAGTGAATATTTTTCAATTTTCGGAGTGTTAATCAGGAAAAATAAGTAATTCAATGATATCATGTTCGCATTTTTCACTATTTTCGAATATTTTATACATTTAATTAATCAATAATGCAACTAACCTTTAGTTGGAGCCCCAGATTAAATAGTTAATGATGCTTTGAGTTGGATTGATGCCTTTAATCTGTAATCAGTTTGGAGATTTATGTGAAACCAAGAAAGGGAAAATGAAGGAAATATAAACTGAATGTGATATGATGAACAAAAGTTTATGTATGCAGAATAATCTGAATTATCAGGTGACCTAATTGTTTGTATTATAATTATATATTCAAATCTCACTGTTTAAATTGCAGCAGCCTATTTTGAATGGAAGATAATTGAAACTGTAATCAGATTACACCACTGAAATCATGTTTCCGGTCAGTTTGAAATGGACTAATTACATTTTTAAAGTAACTTTATCACACATAATGGTTTTTATCAGAGCTCCCAGGTCTCATTCAGTGTGCTGTGTGTATCCCGTGAGGAGACTCTGCTGCAAACAGCTGAGCAGCAGCCCGATGAACACATGTAATCTGTTTTTAACAGCAACATGTTCAGATAAGCAGGTTTATTCCTCCATAAAGCATGTTTAGTCTGTCACAGCGAGCCTGTAACTGATGTTCGTGACTGCAGCGGCTCTTTGTGCTGGAAATCTTACAAACTTTATGCCTTTCATTTAGCGAGCAAAGCGGAAGCTGTAGCAAAAGGGGATCTAAAAACACACACACATTAAAACGAGCTGCATGAAAAGGCAGCAGCGAGCAGAGTGTGATAGAAAGCAGCAGCCCAGCAGCAACACAGCCTGTGCTCCTGCCTCTTTTCCCTGGCCTCTGTTCCTTTAATAAACTCATGGTTATCTAGTGTAACAAATGTCTCGCTGCCATCATCAAGTCCAGGCGAGGAGGGAGGAGTTTTTAATGTTCAGTTTGTTCTATGGATCGATGTCTGCTGGCATCGCCTCTCCCCTCGCCTGCACCGTGCGTAATATACTGTACCATTACCAAACGCTTTTTACGCGCATTCCCTGCCACATATTATCCGCCGAAAAGCTGCCCGCGGGACTGACTGACACACGTCGATCAACATATGTGGCACTGATGGACAAAAACGGATGGTGAAAGGAGACGATTCGCCCCCCGTAGGAGGAGGAAGAAGAAGAAGGTGAAAGAAGAAGCCCGATTGAACATCTGTTTCCCTCCTGAAAACGATCCCGAACTGGATTTTTGTTCATAGTGAGAGAGACTGAACTACTCCGAGAGCCAAAATAAAGACTCGCACACACACACTCTGTCTCTCTATGCATGGACTATCGTAGACCGCATTCAGATTTCACCTGGGCACAGTAGTGAACTGCGACTCCAAAAAATGCCACGGAGGAAACAGCAGGCGCCCAAACGGGCTGCGGGTAAGCGATTTCTTTTATTATTACCCAAAGAACCTCTTTCTTAGGAGTGTGATATTTGAGTATTATCTTTGTTATGGTTGTGTGTACAGCTCGCCTATAGCACAGGGTTCCCCCCTCAAACTTTTATCATGTGGGACCCCCGAATAGATACGCATCAGACCCCTGTATTTAGAGATATCGTCCCGAGGAGCCCCATCACAGCAGGTTTTTCTACTTGCTTAGGAATTAGTAGGCTACAGTTATATAACTGTATGTGTATTGTGTTAGGGAACATAGACACAGCTATCTTTTGTGCTTATTGTGAATTTTATAACACTAAAAAATCAGCTTATTCTAAAATCATCCCCTCAAGTGCTCCAACAGGGGCCCCGGCCCCCAGTTTGGGCACCATGCTGCTGTAAGAAAGTCAAATGTTGAAACAATAGGGGGGGAAGTTGCAGCATCACAAGCTGCTCCTGCAGTTGGGGGGTAAATTAATACGACTAATAATAACTCTACAGAAAACAGTTTATTAGGGTTTAAAAAGACTAAAAAGAAAACCTGTGTTTTTTCCTCAGTAATCCCGTCACCAAGCGTTTATTCATTCATTGATCAGAAACTTTAGCTTTTCACTTAGAGTTTAAAAAGAAGAAAGAAAAAGAAACACCCTCAGTGTGTTTTATTTGACCCTCTTGAAGTGTAGAGAGGGGCTGAGAGATGTGGAGCCGCTGTATCCGTAGCAGATGAACTCTGTATGAACTCTTCATAATCTTATGGACAAATGGAGAATGGGTTACACTCACTCACACACACACACACATAGACACACAAATGTACTCCATCCATGCTGCTGGCAGGGAGAGGAGGACGCTCACACGCACATACACCTCCACAACACACAGATTTCACTTTCCAGTCAGTGGGGTGATGTAGAGAAATCCACCATATGTGCAGTTTGTTTGTTGAATTAATAATCTCGTCTTCAAGGAGGCCCTCGTACAGTTTAGGCCAGTGTGTCAACAGTAAACTGGTTTTGTATGTGCGTGTGAACGTTTGTGTAATCCTGTAAGATTTTGCTCTTTTGGGGACGCTGAATCTCAGCGTTTCCTCTCACCGAAACATCTCACAAACCACGTCTTTTTTTTAATATTCTGCCCCCCCCCAAATACACAACTTCTCCGTAATTCTCACATCCACAAGGTCACAAAAATCAGCGTTAAACTTGGCCTTATTTCCTGCAGCGTTTGCGTCTTACTTCATGCGAATTGTGTTCCCAAAAAACTGCCTCATTATGATGGAGCTGGTGGATTAAAACTAGATTGATCAATGGTATTTCAGCGTTGTGAGGATGCAATTACTTGGTTGTGGTGTGTTGAGAAGTTATCAGTCTTTATTATGGTTGCGGATGTAGCAACCAGATGGCGATTGTTCTCTGCCAATAATAGCGTCTCTTTATACCCGCTTAAGATACTGAGACCCTTATCTGCCCGGCACACTCTCAGTTTACACATACACATGTACGCACACACACACACACACACAAAGACACTCGCTGCCATACAGTCACACACTAAATATTTTTCCCACATTTCAGCCTTCCAAAAGCCCCCTTTTCTTAAAAACAATGCCCCCAGTTTTTATTCAGAGAACTTTTGAGAAGATGCCTAAGTGATCCCTTTACACGCTCTCAGCTGCCTCGCCTGTACTCTGGTAAATGTGTCAGCCCTATAGAGAAATAAGCCTTCCAGAAGAGTTTCTTCATTGTTGAGGTAATTGTCTCCTCTTTGACAGGCACATTCATCAGTGGCTTAATGGTCAATCAAAAGTTGGCAGGCAGAGTGTTTTCATTCTTTCCTATCCACTACATTAGGAATACTTAATCAAAATGTCTCCCGGTAATGGCTGTGAAGAGTTCATGACTGACTGATCCGTTGTCTGTGCCGATAGAAAATTAACAGCTCGGCACTGGAGAGATGTGGGCCTGCAGATAAACAAATTGTGCATTAATATTTCATCTTCAAGACCTGGGATGTGCTATCAAGCGGTGGAATATTCCTGGGCTGTGTTGTCATTTTTCTCGCGTTCATTTTTTTTTTTTCTCCCCCTCCTCCTGTATTCTTGAAGGCTCTTTGCAGCTGTAACTCATTTCACTTGATGACTTTACTGGGGTTACAGAGAGTGACGACAAATTGATTACCTGGCAGAGCAAGAATGGAGCGAAGAGAGACGCAGGCTGACAGTCATGTTATAATAATATGTTTAATGATGTGTGGAGGGGGAACAAGGAGAGAGGAGTATTGAAATAAGAGCATGGAAGATGCAAAGGAATAGGTTTCTTCTTTTTTTTTTGAAGGGCTCTTAAAGATGCAGTATCCTTCTTGGCTGGAAATAGTATTTTGCAAGGTGATGTTAAAAAAAAAATACACGCCACCATTCCCAGCTCCAGCATTAATTCAGAGGACATTCAGCATCCAGGGTGCTTGTAATCTCCTCTGGGAATTGTATTATTAATAGGCATATTTGTAAACGTGAGACCACAGACGCACTAGTAAAGGCCAGTTGTATCTGATTTACTTCCTTTGCAAACATGGTTTGTATGGTAATTTAAAATGCCAATTACTCACCGGTCCAGCATGGGATGCACTAAACCTTTGCTTTATCACTGAGAAAGCATCACTAAGACAGAGGCCCATCAGGGCTGCAGATTCCAGGTTGAAATTTGTGTATCAGGTTTATATATGGTGTAAACCTAAAGCCCTATAAGTGCATGGGATGCATTTTTGAGTGAAGGGAGCCATATGTTATTTTGCGGCCGTGGGAGTATTCCTCTTACTGCTTCTTTTTTTTTTTTTTTTTTTTTTTTTTTTTACAATAGCTCTGTGCCTCAAACCGTTAGCCCAATTTGCTGTTAACAAGATAAATTGGAGAACAGACAAAGGCATTAAGTGTTGCAGTGCCAGCTAGTGACTGACAGCAGCTTGTGGGAATTGGCTAGCAGAAATTCCTCCTAAGTGGTTTGTTCAGAAAACATCCTACGATCAAGGCAGATGTTGTTTATCCAGTTTAGGTGGAAAAAGGAAGTCCATTTTGAATGACAAAAGCTGAGAGGAAAATGGCAGCAAATACAAGGGTGTCTTATTTTATTTTTTTTAATACCAGATTACCACCCTCTTGGATTTTTTTTTCTTGTATCACAACACTGTTCTTTTGTCTGCAGCCATTATAACAACATTTCTCTTTTTTCCTGTGATTTGCTGAAATTTATTTACCATTGTGACAAAAGAGGATGATGCTCTGACTGGACCTGAATTCAAAGGTTTTTTAATTTTAAAGTCCATGTTTGATTGTATGGGTGCTTTTTGTCTTCCAAGGCTACATTTGATCTGTGATTATAAAGATGGTGATGATTACTTTTATCATTGTTGCAGTCATTTGCATGGCAGTTCACATATTTGGTGCACCAAGATTCTCCGTAGGGCTGGGACATATGTTGGTATTACATCGATAGATATGAGACTAGATATATATATATATATATATATATATATATATATATATATAGTGATATCGTACATGCTGTCTTGTTCTGATTTTAAAATCTGCAGTACAGTAAAATGAAGTCATTTTCTTAACTTATCAGACTGTTTTAGCTCTTCAGTTATTTGCCTTTACACAGGAAGTCATTAAATCCACATTAATGGTGACTATTTATAAAAAATCTCATGTCATGAATTACATGATGCAGCAACAGTCAACCCTACGATCTTGTTGCAATATTTTTATTTAGGTATTTGATCCAGAATATCGTGGTTTCTGTTTCTCCATATCGCCCAGCACTGGTGTAGATTTCAGGGGGGATGCAGGGGACACGTCCCCCTCAGTATTTAGAACATGTGCGTCTGTCCCTCCTGATAAAAACATGAAGGTAGCAGAGGACATTTATTAAAATTAAATTAAAGACATTAACACCATATATCAATGCAGAAAAGGCACAAATTGATGCATAAAAATTCACCAGAATGTTGGAAAATTAAGTGTTTGATGCTCAAAATTTTCTGGCGGAGGACCATATGTGATTTATATGTGTCCCCTTTAGTTTTAGAATGAAACCTACGGCCCTGCTAAACATGTGTCCCAGAGTGGCAGCGCTTTGGTGGCATTGGAGCCATTTGGGATTCACTGTAGGGAATATTTTTATTATGTTTTGTTCAATAGTAAAGTGAATACTTTAAGTGTTTTGGAGCGTTGGTGAGGGAGAATAAGTAAGTCGATGACGTCATGTCAGGCTTAAGAAAACTGTGGGCATTTTTCACTATTTTCTAATATTTTAATTAATCAATGACGATGAAACTAAATGTTAGCTGCAGCCCCAGATTAAGCATTTTAAAGAAAACTATTTTAAGTGTCCTCCGCCAGTAAACCCTTCCTTCATATGTGTCCCCCACAGTGTTGAAACTGAACCTACGCCCTTGTCTCCAGCCCTACCTCTCCGTATACACCACGATTTGATTAAGTGCAGCAAACGAGAGTTCCCATTGGCTGTAGTGTTACTGCTTTGAATTTTAGAAATGACAAACAATATTAAAAGGACAGATTACAGATGACTGCTTCACCTTTTCTCAGCTTTTGAAATGTACAGTTGTGAGAGAGTGGAGAACAAAATCTCACATGAAAACAATGACGCAAAGCTCCGTCTTGGCCTTGGAAATGGTGATTGTACGTATATGAATAGTTTCAGTGTGGCATTTTTGTCATTTTGATACCTGGATTGTGATACTGTAGAAACACTGGCTTTTGTGAAGCTCTTCTTCATGTACCTTCCAAGGCTGAAATGAGAATTTGTGCGTATTCAATAAATCAGAATCCATACAATGAGATGTGAAACGCCGTTTAATACCAGATACTGTGGTTTGTAATGGTGTTCAGTGACTTTGTCAGCTTTTTTAAGCTCCTACGAAGTGCAAAAATCTGCTCGGATAAAGTTACCAAGTGATATTATCATTAGTGGGCATTAAATCGTTGTGTTCTTCAGTGCACCGCATCTCTCTGGATTGATGTCAACAAGGCAAATGTTTAGTTTTGATCAAATCCAGCCTTGAAATTTTTGGTCGGCTTATGAGCACACCAAACCATACACTTGCACTTTGTTGCAATGCTTGCAATTTTCTAACTTGCAGGCGCTCCCCATAGAGATACCCTTTAATAACTTTCCCCTCATCAGCTAGTTTTCATGCTGTATATTCTTACTACAGTGAGAGAGAGAGAAAAAGGAGTAATATAAAGTCAGGTGGTTTTAGTGTGATCTCATCGCATTTTCTCTTGCATGCCAGTTAGGTGACAGGTGTAGATAGCTAATAGTTTGCGAAGGCTTTTGTTTGCGTGAGAGGCAGACAGGGTGGTGCACTGTCTAGGTGATAAGAACCAAGACTCCTGTGCCCTCCAGCACAGTGATCTCTCTCCTCCGCTCTGCTCTCTCCTGTGTGGAAAAAACAGCCTGTTATGATTGGTCTCAAAGCAAGTGCCTGTGCAGTGTTGCACCTCTCTACAGCAACTGCTCATTCACCTTGCCTTCCCTCTGAGACCTGCACTAGTTTCCAGGCAAATGACACAATTTGATATGCCGTTGGGGTGATTCATGTGGATAATGTTTCCATGTGATCATCACTGCAGAAAAGAGACTATTTCTTGTTATGATTTTTTTTTTTTTTAACTCATTAAGTCTGACAATAACTAGAATATTGGGAGAGTTTATTGCGAGCAGGCTAAAACTCATTATTTCTGCTAGACATCCCAAGTACAAAAGAAATTATGTTATGGTATTTTGTCCAGGTCCCCACAGATGTAATGATTTACAGAGGAAAAACAGGGAGGAGACTTTATAGCTCGGGTTGTTCATTTATGTGGATTTAGAGGATAAGAATGCAAGGCAAGCTTACAGTTAATACAGTAGCACCGTGGGCCTGCTATTGATTACACGGAGGAGGTTTGGTGCGTTTTATATGGTTTATGGTAAAATGCACCGCAGCTCATGTGCTTTGTATTATTGTAATGATAGACATTCCCACCATAGTTTATGTCTTTGTAATTTATATCATCTGCACTTTTGTCAAGAGCACGTCATCTCTTTTTCTCCATACAGCCAACAAGATTTAAGTGAGGACATCCATCTTGTAGTTGTTGACCTACATGTACAGTCAGTCAGAGGGCATACATGTTGGCCATATGGCTGAAAAACAATCACAGCCGGATCAGGTTAAACGAACCTGAGATGCTTTTGAATGAGGTTGCCGTATCATATTTAAGTATTTTAAGTCCTTTGGAGTTTTAAAAATCACCGTGCTCTGATTTCTGAGGGTGTAGCTGAGGTTCATGTGCTGCTTTTATTCACCTTTGATGATCAGTCAAAGCACAATTCATGCAAACTATAAAGGTCACGATTTAGACTTTTTATGTTTAATTTAAAACTTGTATAATGCACCGCACAATGATGCAAAATACCTGGTAATGAATGACATTCCCCTTCGATATGTGAGCGCCAAAAAACAGAGAAAGCATTAATCTTAAGTTATCCGCGGTGTACCTGATTTGCTTCTTATCTAATCCTTAATGAGCTTCAATTAAGATTTATTATGCAAATTAACCCTCAGCTGCTACTGACTGCAGGAGCAGGAGCTATGACAATATTGTGCTAATGGTGTGATCTGTAACAATTACAAAGGTAAACTGCCTTCACACTGCATGCTCCGCAAGTCTCCGAGAGGTCAGCCCGTTAAATATGCATTCAGGTGTTGTGGAGATTTGGAAATTTGTTTATTAAGTCTCTGTTTAGGTGAGTTTTAGACAACAGCGTATACAACAGTGGTAGTGTCACTGATAGGAAACGCAGTCAGAGGCATTGCTGCTGTTTGTAGCTGCAGTCTTTATATACTAATAATTATCTCTGCATTCATTCAGTCATTAAACACTTGAATATGAGTGACACATAGTCATAGGTGTCATTTACACTGAGGACACTCCTTTTTGAAATGGCCAATTTTGTCAAGATCACTTTTTAAGAGCATTTTTTGTAGGAATGCATGATAATATCGGAACGTTATTGGTTTCTGCAGATAAAGGCATTAAAATTAAATATCGCCATTGGCCCAGAATTAACATTTTTGCCGATATGACAACCCGATTAGATGATGCTTCCATTATGTGACTTAATTTAGTCGAAAAAGGTAAAACTCTCAGTGCTTGTGACTATTTTTAGGATTGTCTCAGGAAAAGCACCGTCCAAACTCATTAAAGTAGGAAAATATCACATAAAAATGAACATAGCATGCATTTTACATGTTCCCTCAGCCCAAGAAGTTTTGTTATTTTGTCCAGTGAAGGTGTACATTTTAAAAAGCATTGTATGAGGCCATCACAATAAAAGTAGGTCCATTCCAGTACAGGATAATCTTGATGCTCTCTGCAGTTAGGTAGGAAAATATGTGCATATAACAGAATTGGCATTGAAAATCGGCCAAAATTAGTTTGAAAATATCAACAAATCAGATATCAGCAAAAAATCCAGTGTCGTGCATCATTTATATTTGTTATAAATCTCAAAGAACGCTTTGGGAAAGGTTTATTTTTACAATAAGACAGCATATAATGCCTTGTAAATATAGCAGAAGCAAATATGCATTGTAATGGGAGCAAAAAAAACAAAACAAAAAATGCATACTGAACTTAAGACGACTGAAAAATGTACACCGATCAGTAAATTCTCACAGTTTCTTCTCGTCCAAGTTTTCCATTCTCTCTCTGTGAACATGATGACACATATGAGCTATTAAAGTCCAGAGGTTAATATATTAATTAAAATGAATTCATGTGTCGCTGACATGAATAGGTGCAACAAGAACGTTCCAAACAAAAGAGAACCGAAGAGTAAATCATTCGTACACGTGTGTTGACTCAGCAGAGATAACATGAAATGAGAAACGTTGAGAACTTGACTGCATTATATTCCAATATATTTTTATATCTTGAATTGTTACTTGGCGCCTGAATTCAGTGTTTTCCTTTACATGAATAAAAACTTTTCCACCATAAATTAGTGCCTAAAACCTGGAGCTGCACAATTAATCTAAGTATTATCTACATTGCAGTATGGCCAAGTGCAATATCCAAATTCCAGAAGCTGCAGCTTTTTGATAAGGGTAAAATGTGTCGCAACATCACGCATTGTGTCGTACAATAAAGCGTTGTTGTGCTCTAGAGATACCCCAGCATACAAATCGTATTCCAGATGTAAGGGAACATTCTTGTAGGGAACAGACCCCAGAGAAAATGACATTATCATCCTGTTTATATCGTCTTTTGTGAAAATGAAATGCAAAAATTGCCATTCCTGCTAATATTGTGACTCACTTATATGGCAACTGCAGTATCTGTCCAAATTTTCACAGTATGATTTATTTTTTTAAGAATGTAGGAAAGGAAATGACACTTAAATTTTCCTGGGGGAGGACTCCTAGACCCCCCTCACCCCGCCATGTTGAAACAAAACCTACGTCCTTGGTGGTAGCCAACCTGCCTCATACTGATCCCCCATTACATTGCCTAAAATCGTATATGTGGGAGAACACTTAATATATGTTATTTCCTCTGAGCCCTTGTGTCCTCACCACTACAATACAAAGTGATGCCTTTGCACACATGACTTAAACAAAGGTAGATAAGGCAGGAAGATTCATGTTATCATTGAACTGGTGTAAAACCTGCCTTCGTTTGATTACAAGCAAACCTCAAAATGTAGACGTACAGCCAGGCTCAGTTTTTTGATCACCACGGTTACCGCACACCGCGAGGTTACGACCGGAGGAAGTGCTCCTAGACACTTAACTCTCGCACTGTATGAAGTTGTGAACCTTGCACCTTTTGTAACTTCATTTAGCACGAGGCTGATGGCTTCCCGACAGCTTTATAGCCGACATGTTTTATGAGTCGTCATGCCGCGCAATTACATCGGCCCTAATTTGATGAATCAAGTCAATGTTTCACCGGCTCCGTTGACCTTCCTGGCCTGTGATCTTCTGTCTCTCTCCGCAGGGTCAAACAGAGGCTTCCACACTTTGTACAATTCACTCACACTCTGGTAGAAAAAAAAAATCTTGAACATGCGCCTGTTGTTGCAGCCAATCAAGAATGTACTGATTTGTAATGAGCTATTGTGGGTCTGTTTTTAAATGGCTTTGGCAAACCATCAGTCCAAATGAATCAGCTAATCAGCCAGTCAAAGCAAAATAATGTATTTCTAAATTCCACCATATTGCAGTGCAGAATGATGCCTATGTTTCTGATCTTTGTTTATGTTTATAATACATGTTATATAGTCATGGTGCCTGAAAATAAACAGGCAGAAATAATCACAGTTGAAGGTTTTTTACAGCCATCGCCCCGTTATTAACTCCATATAAACACCTTTAACTCGCTGGTTTAAACTGGTGTGTTTGAGTGTCAGGGCCTTACAGGCAGCATGTGAGTGATAAAGAGCAGGTCACATTAACATCACATGGAGATATTTGATTTTATATTTACTAACCACTCAAAGCTAATGATATATCTGCTAATAAAGTGTTTAAAAAGAGCCTAAATGTAATGGTAGTTAACTTTCAGTTGGACTATCTGCTGATTTAACTTCATTAAACAACAATTTATTTGTTTATTTGTAATCCTACATGTTGTTTTAAACATCCACAGAAAGCTTTATTTCCAGATGAAAGCCACAAAATACTTAAGTAATAATCTGAATTAGCACAATTGCATTGGAGACCAAGCAGCAGCATGTTAGCCGGCTAATTGTTCCATGTATTGTTAATGCTTTCAGTGCTGTTATCTAACAAACTCTCCTCTCAATAGAAACACTGATTCGGGGGGGATAGAAACTCCAGCTTTCTAATTAGCGAAGCTTTCAAATACTGAATGGCTCATTTGATAATTTTGGTGAGCAGCAAACAAGTTTTAATGTCAAACCGAATTGTAAAGTGACAAGAGTAAAGAGTTTGTTTTTTCTTCATGGCGGGGGGTCCGGCGGCTCACGCAACCTATTAGACACATTAACATTCGGCCCCCTGACACAGGCTGCAATTTGGAGGTTGTTGCTCAAGCCAAAATATGGACATGAATAAAGAATGACAATATGTTTATATTCTTTTTATTTACTGAGAATGCTTTAATTGATATGCTCGTGATTAAGAGATTAAGAGTGTCCTTAAAATGTGCAGATTACAGTACAAACAAATGTGGGCAAAGAAAGGTCAAATAATAAAGTACTTTATTTAAATTATAACATAGATTTTCTCAGTATATGCTTAAAGAATTGAGGCCTATATAAGTTTATTTTAGGGCTGGCATGATATCAGATTTACACTCCAAAAAAGTTCTCAGTGACAATATTATGGCAACATTTTTAATTTCTTTAATTTTGAAAAAAGTTTATCAGTCAAATCCATTTTTAACTTTGTTTATTGTGCATTTTGTTTGTTTGGGGTTTTTTTTGCAAATTAATTACACTTAATTACACTTAAATACAACTACAGTGAGGTGGAGAGGATAAAATTGTTTAGATAATCCAGTGCAATTTAAATCATTTCTGTTTCTTTCCATTCTTGCTCTTTCTCCCTCCTTCAACGTCATCTGGTTACCTTTTAATTATCCATGAAGTGTGATTTACAGTTATAGTTATAGACCTATGTGCATTATTAACATGATATCAGTATGACGTTTTTTAATATCACGATTATCGTCAATGCTGGTGCAGTATATGGCAGCACACCTAATCTGTTTCAGAAATTTTTTTTAAAGAACTGATATTAAATTAATTATTTTTTAAAAAGAAAAAGAGCAGGTTAATTTCTAAGCATGAAAAAAGATTTAAGTGTTAAAAATTCAGGTGCATATTCACGTGTGAGTCACTAAAAAGACAGTGGGCTTTTCTTTAGTTGTGTTCTGAATAAAAACACCCAACATTTGCTTTGTTTTCAGCCCTTAATCCTGCACCTAAACTACCTCAGAGACTCTGCACCGCATTGTGTTGAGAGGCTGCTCCTCAGGGCTGCGCCTGCCTGTTTGTGTCTACAGTATGTGCTGAGCTAGTCTGTTGAAACAGCTTAATTGATACTCATTAAACAGCAGTGACAGCTTAGGTGTCCGTGATGAATGTAGAATAATTCTGTTGTACTTACAACTTGATTAAGGAGAAGCACACAACATGCCGGTGTTGTAGCCTATGGCTCGGTCTGTGTGCACTTTACCAGCTACTTAAAATGATCAGCCTTATTGGTGGTGCTACCTGCGAGCCGCCCTTAAGTTAATCCTGCTGCAATTGTCGAAAAATAAACAACTTTTCAAACTCTAAATGAAAAAGTATTAAAAAGAATAAGAGCTTATAGTTTGTTTGACTTTGATTCGGATAACTTGGAGAGCGCAACACCTAAGAATAGACTTCATCGAAAAAATTATGTTGACTTTTCTTTGTGTTTATTCAGCCGCAGTCTGGCATTTCCATACAATAATAAAGTCAATGGATGTCAGGCAGATGAAAAATGTGCATCTTGTATTATTTCAGTTAAAAATTAGAGGCAATTGGAATTGGTTCAAAATTGACTGTCTTTGTAACGAGTGCATGACGAATGGTATAATTTAGAGGAGAAAATGAATGCTGGGAAACCAAAAATATTATTCTGCAGCGTTTTATATGCCATGATACTCCATGAAGATGAACTAATTTCACTAAATACCCCGCAAAATCTACTCACAATGTTTCTCTACATTGTCATAGTAACCTAGTCCCACACAGCAGAGATCGGGTCATCGGGGCATGTGGCAGACACTCGAGTTATCATAATGATCTGATTTTGTTTTGTTTTCTACAATGGCCTCAGAGAAAACGCTACATTAAAATCCTTATCACTTGCAGATTTCAAGGCCCGTGTAGCTGCTCGCTTTGCTGACATCTGATTAAACCGACGCTGTGTGGCGTAACAGAAAGAGCCCTTTTCTCCATTTTAAGAATACATGAAAGAGAGGGAGGGGGGGTTTCCACAGAGGATGGATTTACAACTTTATCCTCACATGATTAATATTACACAGGGAGGTCTTTGTACAGGAAGCAGCATGTCTAATTATGGTCCAACTGTGTCTGACTGAGAGCAAACATGATGCCAAAGGCTGCCAGTAGGAGCTGCGCCGACACGTCACACAAAACAGTTCACGTGGGTGCAGGGTGATGTCATCGTCGCCCAGATTTCATGATGCTAAGACCGCAACTGATTGAGCAACGGCGAAAAGTTCAGTGTAGTGCGTCCAGCTGGCAGCAACCTTTCAGAAACACTGTTGGATTCTGCTTCAGTAAAACCCAAACAGGGAACTATAGTTGCTCCTTTTTCATGTTTTCAAGGTTGTCTATGATACCCATGACCTCACTGATGATAACTACAGTATGTCCACATTTGCTGTACTGTTAAGAGCAGATGCAGATTCATCACCCTCCCCCCCTTTTACAAGAATTTCAGGGACTCCATGTCCTCCCACGTTTGCCTGTTCATCATATATCTCAGCCCAGACATTCAAGAGGTTGCTAGCCGGGCCAGCAATAAGTCATCCTGCCTATCAAGACGAGACCGGCTTGGTTTTCAGCTGTTACTTGTAAACCAGAACAGCATTCTTAAGATTAACTGAGTGACAGGGAGGCCTCTAAAAGCAAACTATAATAGTACAATATGTTACAGTCATATTTTATGGCCTTTAGTGTGTGAGGCCAAGTATGTGTGTAGATGGATCAGCTGGGGGATCTAATAGGCCTGCATTGCACCTCAGGGAGCATCCAAAATAATGGTGTTGTGTTACCGCTGTTTTTCATTAGGCTGATGATAATATAATACAGGTGTGCGCCTCACCTGGTCGGACCTGGTCATCCTCAGGAGTGCGCATCAGATGTGACAAGGTTATTCCTCCCGTCCTTTTATTTATTTTTTAAAGCTTGTTTTCAATACGTCGCGTATTCCTTTGAAGAATATGTTTTTGTCTTGAAGTGTGCGTGCATGTGTGCTTCTGTGTCTGCCTGCGAGAAAGAATAAAAAAAAGCCATTGATATAGAACTAACTGTCAAAATAAGTCGTGTTCAATCCAAAACCGTTTAAGTTGTCAAGGACACATTTTCCTCCTTCCCATATCCTGACAAACATTGAGTCAGCAATTGTCTGTTGTATTTTCAGTACTGGTATCTCGTGCTCCCCCCCAGGCCATTTTAAAGTTGTAGAAAGTGGTCATTTTCTCTGTGTCAGTAGGAGGTCAGTGTTGTGGCAGTCAGCAAAGCTATTCAGTCTGGTGAAACAGAGTCTATTGGGAACCCTAAAGACATTTTGTCCGGCGTAGTCGCCTCTCGCTGTCAGTCTTCATGCCTGTCTCATTGTACTCACGGCGCTCGTAGAAAGTCTAGAAAAGCTTGAACATTTGTCAGATTATTTCCAGATCTCCAAACTTTTATTCAGACCTCACACACCTACTCAGCTGTCACCTGACTACAGCTTAAAACTCACCCATGAAATTGACATATAGGAGACGTTAGTGAAGATTTGCATAGCTGCTTCTTTCTGTGTGGCCATTTGTCCCTCTGTCAACACTAGTTCTTGTTACATTCAGCTCTTATTCTGTCTGAATATCTACCTGTCCCTCTAGCTGTCTGTCTCACTCACTCTGTTAGTGACTGACATGTCCTCTCTGTGCTGTATAGTGTATCCCTGGTAACTGTCACCCGGGGCCCACTCATCCCTAAAATGTAACAGAGGTCACACACAGATCATTGCTTTCGCCAAAGGCCCTGACTTTAACACAGAGTGACCCGCGCAGGACAGCGGTGCAGCGGCCGGTCAGTGATGAGTCTGGAAATAACACGAGTGTAATCTGCTCCATCATCACTATTACAGAGCGTCTGGTTGTGTGTAGAGACCTGGTTTGGACGAAGGGGAAAGGTGGGATTGGGGGTTAAAACTGGTTGGATCACATCTAATTTAAATGAATCACAGAGACATCTCAGATCACACCTGCTTCTAGCTCTTGATTATGGCAAAAATCATAAAACATCATCATCAAACATCATGCATTTCCTTTTAATTGTGGATTTTCTTGATCTTTGAATATAATTCAGCTAATAAATGGGCTTGAAGTGAACTAAACAGTCTTGCTGGGAGACAGTTTGGGCTTTTAGAGTGGTGTGAAAGCGCACCACTGTAAAGGAAAGGCGTGTGCTGGATTTATAACACAAGACAGAACGAGAGCATCATTGCGCAACTGAATGAAGCACAATCATTGTTTTATCTCTATAAACTTAATCCCACAGTCAATATCCAAAATCGAAATTGAATTTTTTTTTTTTTTGGTGAATCACCCAGCCCAACTCTTATCAGAGTCACTCATCTTTTCAACACTTCCTCTTCTTACATTTACTGTTAATCCAATTGTGCAACATTTAATGATTCAGCCAGGACTGTCTGAGGGAGGGTCAGATAGGCCGACAGGTGCTAATAAACACATTATATTAGACACAGAATACAACTAGTTTAATTCTGATGACACAATACACATGAGGATTTCTGGGGAATTATAAAATCACATGGATAAAAATAGAGTAATCAATAAAGTACATCCCTTTGTTTTATTAGGACTGAGCCACTAACGAATATTTTAATTAACATTTTGCTAATTAAGTCATCATTAAAGAACTTTTATATTCATCTAGATCTAGAAAACCACACTGTAGCTGAAGCCCCTCTCCCACTGGATGAAAAAACCCACTAACATGTGGCTTTTGTCTGTAATGGAAAAGGCTACATTCGGCATCCAGTCCCAGGACAAATGACTCATAGGTATCAATCGGCTCCAGCTCCTATCGGCAGAGAATTTTTGCCCTTTTTCCAGCACAATGCGCTGGTAACCTCTGCGACTCTTTGTCACTTCAGCCCCAGCAATGCTGAAACATCGTTCCGAGTTAGTCTGAAGGGGAGACTGAATAAGTAACAGAAATAAAAAACAAGTAACCATCGTAACATTGTCAAGTGCCTACATGCTGCAGTCTAGTTTACTAACCTGTTTTCTGCAGCGGTTATAACGTACAAGACAAACCAGAAGAAAAAGCAGAAAGGCAGACTGGTCTACTGGCAATAGGAAAGACATCTATTTCCTATCATTAGTGGGTTTTCTTGCGTTTAAAAAGCTCCCATATATGCGCTATTTTTGGTTGGAAAAGAGTATTAGTTTACCCTTAGTATACCCTATATTATACCCTGTACCCTATATAAACCATTATATTAGCAGTCAGTGTTCAAGTACTGTATAAAGATAGGCACGCTAGACTGTCATGACTCTGTTGGTCTTTGTGAATGGCAAGAAAACCCAATCATTGCTATTTTTATTTATGAAAAAGGTGTTTCTCTCTTTAGCAAAGTATCTAAACTATCTTTTGTTAGCCGAGCGTAAAGGCACCGGATTTAATCCATGTTCACTCGATCAAGAGTCGACTGTTTCATTTTGTAGTTTGGCTATCTCATGAAATAGATGCTGTTAAAAAATCTGAAAAAGAGAAGCCTGCTAACAGCTCAATTTAACGGGAGGCAGTTGGGTGCAGGGAAGTTATAGTGGCGAGTTGTAGCTAAGCGCACAGACACCAGTTTTCATGCATGTTTACCAGATCAACAGCCGACAGTTTCAGTTTGTTGTTTGGCTAACTCATGCAACAAATGTTCTAAAACCTAAAAATGAGGAGCCTGCTCACAGCTTGATTTAATGTGGGACAGTTGGGTGCAGGGAAGTTGTAGTGGCGGGTTGTGGCTGAGTGCACAGACACCGGTTTTCATGCATGTTTACCAGATCAACAGCCGACAGTTTCAGTTTGTAGTTTGACTAACTCATGCAACAAATGTTATAAAAAGAGAAGCCTGCGAACAGCTTGATTTAATGGGGGACAGTTGGGTGCAGGGAGGTTGTAGTGACGGGTCATTGTCGCAATGCCTGGCTGCGGCTCAAACCCTGAACATTGCACCAAATTATTTCTAATCTCACTGTTGGTCTATAACAACAGGATAATGGGGCAGCTGACCTTGTAGGCCAAAACCTCATTAAAACTGCAAACAGTCACCTTAACAATGTAAAACAGTCATATCGGTTATCACAACCCACTTCATATGTCATGATTCGCACTTCTGGTTTTATTGGAATGGGGTTTGTTGCCTTCCATTCAGAGCCGCAGCTCTTTTGCAGCCTTGAATAGCTTCCTTTGAAGCCTGCTATAATCCCTAACCAGGAATGCCTCACCCCCTCAGTGAATTAGTTGTTGATGTGGTGGATCCGTTGCACCCAACTTCCACTTCCACAGGGGCACTCTGAGTCTCCGGCCTTGCTGTTCATCTTTGGCTGCCGGCTGAGTGCATCAGTTGTGACCAGTTTTCTTTTTCTAGTGCCTGGTCTGCCACATCCTCACATGCCACTGTGAGGCAAGCAGCGCCGAGTGGTGCCATACGACTTCTTGCAGAGTGTGATAACAATTTATTCCTTCGTTCTGGGACCTCTGACTGAGGGTGGCTTAGTAGGGGTTGATTAGGTTTCTTCACTGGTATGTCTGTGACGGTTCATGAGGGTAGTTTTGACTGTCCTGTTGAAACATGAGAGTTAAAGCCAGGTGCCACATGGACACATTCCTCCTTTAATCAGACTGTATCCACTTTGTTTAAGAACATTTTAATTCACTTGTCTTTTAAAGACACAGATTTCCAATCTAAGCCTTCTTACATTCTTTTCACCTGTTTCCTCCCATACAGTGAAAAAAGAGAGGGGTTGCAATCCCTGTAGCCCATAAGTGTGTGTGCACATGCTTGTGTGTTTATGTGCCCTTGCAATTGTTAGTTGTTTGTGGTTTTGTGGTTGTTTTTGTATGTGTGAGTGCCTTCATGTTTGCATGTGTTTCCTACATGCTCCATGGCAGCCCTCACACCCTGGCAGCGACCCAGCTGAAAAGTTCCGGTACTGTCCAGACGCATCCTTTAGGGACCTCATCAGCCCCTGAATTTCCTTCCCCTCACGCCTGAGGGCATCCATATTCATTTCCTCCACTGATTTGGGGAAAATGATGAAAGGCTGGCTTTTTTCCCATCTCTTATTTCCTGCCAAGGTTGCCTGCATTTCAATGCAACGTAAATCTGCAAAGACCTGCAAACACGTTCCCATTTGGACATGACCAGTTCCATGTTATTAGTATCATGGTGTGTCAAAAGGAAAAAGAGAGGCCCGGGGTATTATTGTAATAATACAGTACGTTAGTGTCAGAATCTTTGTGTGGATCGTTGCACAGTACAGTGTATTTATCTTTTAGTCTTAAAGCGGGCTCATTGTTAAATTACTGACTATTGCCTGTATTTACTTCACGCAGAATGCCTCCTCTGTCTCTACATAAAGGTCTGCTTCTCATAAAATAAATATCTCATCCATCGTCAAGTTATGAGGGCTTGATGATATCATGGAGATAACTGCACTGGTTTGAAATAAACCTGTGATTAAGCTGGTGGGTGGGTATTTACTCTTACCGGAGACGGGAAATGAATGTTAATGAAAATAACAGTCACATACAGTAATAACCCAACTCTGTAATTATTTGCATGCTTTGATGATGCCATATATACTCAACACACACATGCACCTACTTAACTAAACCTCAGGTAGACGATTAGCTCCGCTAGCAGGATCCTGCCCTCCGCCATGCACAACAGCGCTCAGGGCGGGGCGGCCCGGCCCAAAGAAGGAGCGGGCTTGCCGTTGCCGAGACAACCCTAAACACACGTGTACACAAAGGGAAGGCCCCACTGTGAGAAAGGATCATCTCCACCTCTGGCTGGATAAAGAGCGGTGTCGCTCCACTCACTGGAATGCACTCCTGCCCTAAAGGCGTATACAGCAGAGTGTGTATATGGTTTGCAAGCATCCCACACTGATCATTATTCATGACACACCATTCATGGAGGTTTGTACTTACAGTACCATAAACTACTGCTCATGTAGCTGTGTCTGTGTGTTTAGAAATGAAGCGCATGAGCACTTATTACAAAACTGTGCTTTAAAAAAAGTGACATTATTTTTTGAATGCAAAGATTATATCAGTAAAGCTGAGTTGTTTTAACCAGACATGAAAATTATTCTGATTATGAGTATTCTCAATCTGTCTGGATAATTATCAGTCTGTTATTCAATCCTAAATTAAAGGTTGAAATCTGAAAACACCCTGAAGTAGGGCTGAGCAACAGATCGATAATATATCAATATTGTGATATAGTACATAGTGTACACAGCATAACTGTTTCTTCCTGTTTCCAGCCTTGTGCTAAGCTAAGATAATCAGCTGTAGCTTCATATTTAAAATAATTGACATAGCTCAACATACATTTGTTTACCATCGAGCTGAGAGTTAGATAAGAAGATTGATACTACTCTCCTGTTGTCTGATAAACATGTAGCTACAGTCAGGAGATGGCTGACTTAGCTTAGCGTAAGGATGGAAATAAGGATGTTAGTTTTGGTTCATTTTAATTAACCAATAACTAACCTGTTAATTTTCAAAAAAAAAAAAAAAAGGTAAAATGACTTGAAACACAAGAGGCCTTTCCTTTTAGTCCAGCATTTCGCTAACGCAGTGAGTTAGTGCTACATTTCAAAGCGCTATCCATTTAGAGTTGGTAAAATATTAATATTTTGTGATGTAAATGTTTTGCCTTTTATTTGATTTTCTGTCGGCTTTGCTGAGAAACAGTCAGCTAGTCATGTCAAAATGCAGAAACGAAATGCCCACTGCCCACTGCCCACTCAACTGGTTAGCTAATACTAGCCTTGGCTGCTCTGCACTGTGCTAGCTGGTAGCTAGCTAGTGGTGCCGCTCATTCTGCAGTTACCGCTGTAAACACCATTCTGGTGGCGGGATGGCATTACTGCAGAAACACGATAGCCACTCTCCGGTCTCCCTTCATATAGCCCTGGTGAGTAAGTGACTTCATTTTGAGTCGCACAACCCCTTTAGCATTATTTAAATATGTTAGCACCACTAGCTGTGCTGACACTGCTAATGCTGCTAACAGAGCTATCAGTGTTGAGATGATGTAAGATGTGACAATAATGCTAAAGGGGTTTGTGGCTCAAAGTTGATCTGCTTACTCACCGCGGTGACCAGGGGAAGACCGGAGGATGGGCACAATGTTTCCACAGCAACACTGTTGGGACAGGACACTGTTGTTAGCGATAATCGCCAAATGACCAGCACTGCTAATTAGCTCCCACGCAGCGTGGGTGGTGCCCAGTGCAGTAAACTGAAGAGTAGCAAAATTAATCCATAGACCGACACGTGTAACCGTTGAAAAATATTCTTGTGGTCAATTGTTAACATCTCTAAACTAGATCTAAGTTGTATCGTAAAATCATGTTGTCTTTTCCTGTTTATAAAGGCTATATTACAGTAAAGTTTGTTTATCAAAAATCTCTGTTTGCATATATTGTGAAAGCACCTACAAATCAACCCTACAGAGTCATCCCAATATCAGTATCGAGGTATTTGATCAAAAAATAATGTGATATTTGATTTCCTCCATATGGCCCAGCCCTACTCTGAAGTGATGATCTGGACATCTTTGTATCAGATATTTGCTTCTCTGTTTTGTCTCTTGTCGTCAGTGTGAAGGCTCACTCTCAAAAGTGGCACTTGATAGTTTTCACCAGTGGATTTACGGAGCTCAGAACTTAGTCCGTATTGTTGAGCTCCAAATCTGGGCCACATATGATAACAGAATTATCCTTCTGTACAGTAAGCGTGTGGATACTCATGCAACTGTCTGTCATCTGAGGCCTGCAAGATGCAAAATAGCTTGTGGCTGTGGGTGTCTGATAGACCTCGGTTTCTTTTATAGTGCGGCTTTAACTCTACACAGAGAGTGTGTGGGCATGCATCACTCTGACCCAAACACACTTTTCCTGCTGACCGACGCAGCAAAGTAGTTTGTGTACAGCAGCCAGCGCGACTCTCACCACGAGGGCAGGTTATATTTTGGTAGACACGGTGTCACCTGTGCGTTTATATAATGCAATTTTTCTCAACACCACCTGAAAATTAATACAGCTCATGTAACTGTGGAGCTTTAGTCAGAATTTCTAACAGTCCTGTCCCTTAGTTAAACCATACAGACTATCTAAAGTCCAGTAACTTTTTCCATGATGTTTTTAAATTAATAAAATTCTTATTACGGGCTGCGCAGGTTGAGTTGCACTGGGCTTATATATAAAGGAGCTTCAATGTTAGGCCATCTGGAAAATACAGATTTTAAAGAGGGTGAGTAAAACTTAAGCACTACTGCGGGAAACAATTCGGCTAATTGTAAACAGCTGCAGGTGATATCACCCCTCAGACTACAGACAAAGCAGGGGCCAAAAGTCCCACTGAAGAGCTCAGGATTTAAAGCAACACTTGCATCGACTTTGACCTACTGGGGAAAATATAAAGTGTCTGTTTTAACAATAAATGATACCAATTTAGTCTGTCCCCAAGTGACAAATGTCTGTTGGTGAACAGTCATGCATTCGCACTACAACGTCCTACAGGCAAAACCCCCACTGAAAAGCCCATTAGAATCAAATGAATGTCAAATTCTGCTAAGTGTTTGCACATGACAAACATCTAACATGGCTAATTGCAGATAAGTGTCAGGGTGAAATGTTGTTCCAAGCCTAAGATGGTGCAAAATGGCGTCATGTATATTTGTTTTAGAACAGTCGTGGTAAAGCCGAGGTTTCTGGGAGAAAACACAAGATCTTTGTTAGAAACTGAGAGATGTTTATGTGCATCCTCAGTGTTTGTCAGCGCTGAATCACAGCGGTCGATAGGGTCGGTTAGGAAAGACAGACATTTTTATTACATGTAAAAACAAAAAGACGCATGTCACACAACAAAATACTAGATTTTTTTTTTTCTTTTTCTTTTATGCATTCAGTCTATTATGAATTTAACACTAAAGAATACTGTGTGTCAAGTAGGGCTGCATCTAGCGATTATTATTTTAATGGTCAATTAATCTGTCAGTTATTTTCTCTATTAATTGATTAGTTGTTGGTTTATAAAATGTCAACAAATCGTAAAGAAAATAAAAAGAAAGTCGATCAGTGTTCTCCAAAGTCCAAGACAACTTCCTCAAACGTCTTATTTTGTCCACAAGTAGAACTGCATTGATTAATCATTTAGATTTATTTGATAACAGATTAATCGGTTTGAGTTATTTTTGAAGAAAAAAAAAACTCTGATTCCAGCTTCTTAAATGTGAATATTTCTGGTGTCTTTACTCCTCTATGATTGTACACTGAATATCTTTGGGTTGTGGATAAAACCAGATATTTGTGGACGTCAGTTTGGGCTTTCGGTCACACTGATTGACATTTTTAGCCATTTTCTGACATTTTATATACCAAACAATCCATTGATTATTCGATAGAATAATGATCGATAGATTAATAGACAAAGAAAATAATTGTGGTCCTATCCACAATCCAAAAAAATTAGTTTATTGTCATAGAGGAGCAAAGAAACCAGAAAATATTCACATTTAAGAAGCTTGAATCAGAGAATTCTTACTTTTTATTCCTTACAAAATTACTCTAATTAGTCGGTTATCAAATTAGTTGCCAATTTAATTTAATAGCTGACAACGATAATCTATAATTGCTGCAGCTCTAGTGTCAAACAGAGCTAAAACAATTTATTGATTAGTCAACTGAAAATTATTTGGCAGCACTTTTGATAACTGACTAATCGTTTCAGGCAAAAGTGACAAAATTTCACATACCAGTTTTCAAATGTGACCATGTGACGCTTTTGTTTGTCATGTGTGATAAATAACAAAATATTTTTTTATTTTGTGCGACTCTTCGTTGCATATGCATATTTTAGTATGTTATCTCTATAACTTTTTTTCAGACTTGACCAAACTTTAATAAAAAACAAGAGAAAGACTGATCGATTGAGAAAATGATAAGCAGATTAATGAAGAATCGTTAGTTGTAGCCTGTCAAACTCAGTGTTTTTGAGGCCTTGGTTGGTATTTTTGGCGATTACTTTAGTATTTCACAGTAGTTTTGTCACAATACTTCTAGTTTCTGACTACAATACAATCCCTTGAAATAACAATATATAGATATTCAGTTTTTGATACCAAGGGGAAAATTTACATTGAGGGCATACAATTTAAAATGTTTATTAAAAGATAAATATAACAATAATAAAACATGACATTACCTCTTATTCCTTGGTTAGTAGCAGAGAACAGCAGAATGACTGTAGTTTGCAGAAGCGACAAAGTGCAGCTGGTACCAGTAAAATGAGCAGTGAAACCAGTTCAAATATTCACAATCAATATGTATTTTTGACAACACTGTCTCACAGTTTCTGTGTGTTCTTGTACTGGAGTTGTGCAGCTCTCAGTGTTGCCCGTGTAGTAGTGTGACTGGGCACCATCTTGTGTCCTGAGCAATAGCAGCAGGCTGTTCGGTGGCAGCACACCAGCTGCCTGTAGTGGAGAGGGAGAGGTGCGGGGCCGGCCTATCTCAGATTTGGGTCTGTGAGTTATTGACCCTCTTTGATAAACCCCTCTGAATGACAGTGGCATAATTCAGCCTAAAAGTTTGCACTGTCACCGGGACGAGCTAACTGTCTTCGCTGAATATATGGGTGCAATTTTCGAAATAGGTTTATAGCAATTCTTGGGAGAGGAGGGCGAGATAGTGATATTACTGACTTTATCACTGCAGCTGAGCAGCATCTAGCACCTCTCCCCTCTGTATCTCTCTATTCCTCCGCTGTACAGCAGTGAAGGATCGCACAGCACATACATTGTAGGTATTACTAAAGAGAAAAGAGTCCAGCTCCTAATGGGGGAAGGGGAAATGATATGTCATTATTACAGTAATGCTGTATTATCCACTCTTATCGTACGTGTTTCTTCCTCCCCCCCGGTTGGATTTTACATTAAGTTTAGTATCTTAACTCAGTGTTTGCCTCATTGTTTGTCTTCTTGCAAATGGATCTTGTAAACTGGGTATCTGGATAAACATTTATGGTGTTTTTTCATCAGATGGGTAATTTTCTCTGAATTAGTATTCAAGTGCAGTTTCTTATGTTGCTGTGAAAGTGTCTCACTTAACTGTTTTCCTTCTCAAATAATATAATCTTTGGTCTAATGTGTAATTTAAGGACATTATCAAAACTTTTTCAGTCTGGTGTATGGAATTATCCATCTACATTTATCTTAACAATTACTACTTAAAATGAGTAATATAGAATCACAGTGAATGTAATTTAGTCGTAATGGGAGACCTGTTAAGCAATAGGCAAAATAATGAGTCACCCTGTCTATAAACTGCACCTTTAATCCCAACACATTTTTCTCAGTCAGGCTGCATTCGTAATGTATTTTCGTCAGTGTAATATGAACAGCTCATTGTTGAAATCTCACTGAATCCTTTTTTTTTCTTCCTCTTCCTTTCATGTGTCGAGACAGAATCTGAACCCGTAAGAATCTAATATACTGAGCCCAGTATAGTGCATCCTATAAATTGATTTTGACCCAGCCTTTGAACAAAAGGAACACTGTTGCATTGCCATCCACGGCTGATGCCACTCCCTCTTTGGCTCACGCTGAATACTCTCCTTTAATAGTGTGATGGGTGGTAGCTGGCTGACAAAAAAAAAAAAAAGTGGTTCATTTAGTTGGTTGAGGAGAGGTGGGCAGAGAGAGGATGGGGTTTCTGTGACTGGCACCGATCAATCACTCTGTGAGGGGAGGCTAATGAAGCAGGCTATGGTTTATTAAAGGGTTAGCAGAGAAAAGATTACTGCGGGGCCTCAGCTTCCCAGAAGCCCTGGGAAGGAGGATACAGTGCACCTCTAATGGTTAGGGGCTAGCCATAAAGCAATCAAGGTGTTTGCTCTAAGCTGGCAGCTATAATGCGATCTGGGTGTGGATACAGATAGTTTTAAAATCTGTCTCTTTTTGGTGGAAGTGAAGGAGAAAATAAACACAGCTCCTCTGAAGAATGCTGCAGGTTTCAATGCAGATTTAATTTGATGGAAGGGTTGCAGCAGTATACCAGGTTCAAGGCAAAATTTGATAGTTATCATACAACCAAAAAAAAGCAACTAGATGGAGATTCTCCCCTTTATTTTAGTTATTTTCAAAGGGGAGACTTTTACACATATTTCCTTTAACAAAATGGTTTCAGGTCTCAATTATAGTAATAAAATGTGTGTTCAACCAACAATAACCCTCCTGGTTTCATTCCTAGAAGAGTCATTCTGACTGATGATAACATAAATTCTGTAACACCGTGATACTGTTGCAACCAGTAGGCCTGTCATGATACGTACATTATTGACTTATGGTACGATATATGGACATGACCATGATCATTTTGCTGACCACGATATTGCCTTTTGTGTTTGTGTGAGTGTTTGTGCACATAACACTGTCACCACAATTTTAGACAACATGATGCAACATGATGCAAGAATAAACAGCAGCGCTCGGTTATCCCGTGTTTTACTATCAGGATCAGTTAATCCATCTTACTTTCGTGCTGGTTTTCAAGGTAACGTTGGATGATTGTGATCCAGAGACAAACTTTTCAAGATTATGACATCTGGATAACCAGTGTCGTAAACTGGACAACATATCACAATGTAGACAGTCTGCAAACAAACACACTGCAGTTACCACTTATTGCCATAGATGGCGCCAAAGAGATCAAAACACAGATCTTTGGGATCAAAACGTTGAATCATTTTTGTTTGATATGGACGACATTTCTGAACAACTGGGCCCTGGATTTTTCAGACCATTACAAGGTTTGGGCTCAGTGATTCTGCCCCTTTTTTTTTTTCACTCCGAGTTTGAAAAAAAATTAATAAAACAACATTTCAAAGAAAACACAGTGTAGCTTATCTGTAGCCTGCAGCTGCACTTTTGGAGTGAGAGAAGCATAGTGCTGATCGTCATTAACTTGCCAACTCCTGCCAACAAGCCAAAAAGTCAGTTGCTTGTAGATTAACAGCCCCATCACCAAACCGATTTCAGAGAACTAGCGGCGATGAAAAGTGCTAGCTGTGTGGCCTCGTGCTGCCTTAATCTTGGCAAAAAGTCGCACATGAACACACCGCAAAGACTACAACTGACAGCCAACTAGCACATATGTTCTGCACCTGTGTGTAAGGAAATTCCCCTCCATACCAGAAGATGGCGGTTGTCTGTAATTGCCATTCAAAAACAGAAACCGGAAGACTGTCTTGATGCTAGTTAGCCAGTTAGCACATTAACAACACAATCCAGCGATGAAAGAACAGAGCATATCTACTGTGCGCCAGTGAGCAACAACACAAACCATCAGGAAACGTTTCGCTAAAGTGCTCAATGCCTCAAAGAAAAATAATCTCACCTTATGTAACAAATTTGTTTTAATCTACTCTTTTGACTTTAGCTCTTTGTTTACGTTCCTCACTTCCGTTTCTTTTTTTGTGTGCTGAGCTGAACTGCCAATCAGACTGATTTCGTTCACTGTCAGGCTCCGCCATTGCCGACAACGATTCAACATAATAAATTGGCAGAAAAAGCCAACTAGCATGAATGCGGGCCAATAGGGCAGGACACACCGCACCAATTACAGTAATGGGCGCTCACCGATGGCCCAACATTGACTGACGGCTGACTGTCGGCTCGGTGTGTCAGCTATTTTACCTTCCAACAATTTTATCATCCACTTCGTAAATTCACCAGCAAACACTTGGTTTAGATTTTGTTGGCCGAATTTGCATTAGGTCTCAAACTAAATATTTTTGGCCTAGTCCTTTAAAAACATACTATGCTGTATATATACTTTCTTGTATATGTTAACAGGTGTTAATTACTTTCTTAAAATATGTTAAATGTTTTTTTCATAATCCAATTCCAGTGTCTGAATATTCTTAGAACAAATAGTTGATTGCTCTTAAAAGGTTGTACTTGCATTATTATACTGCCACTACATTAGTGGCATAAAATGGTCTCAAAATGACAATAATATCATCTGTTATTATTTTATCATCAATAAAAGGAGTTATCATGACATGCCTACCCACAAGTACACAAACTGCACTGCCTGACAGTATTTGACCACTGTTAGTAACCCCTTGTTTTGGCATTTGCAAACGCAATCCTGATTTCGAGCCAACGTTCACCAGGTGAAGTCTGTAAAATAACCTTATCCTGCAAAAATATGAGCACATTGAAACCAAGGCACTCTCGAAGACAGTTTGAAAGACAAATGAGTAGCAGGGGAGTGAAAAATGCAAAGCAGATGTTTTTCTCACCGTTTTTAATGGCAGCAAGACATTACTGATGCCATTACAGAGACCTTTTATGGCTTCTTTTAATCCCCTGGCCTGCCTGAGGAAAGAAACCCCTTGTGGTGCAGAGTAGCCTCTTTACTTCACAGCAACAATTTGAACCCATTTCCAACTCACTTCCCTAATCTGCCACAGGGTTTTACATGGCTTCCTCTGTAATTATTCTGCTCTGAAATCAAAGGTAAAGAGGCATTAAAATACACCTCTTAGGTAAACATATGCTGCTCATCACGGAGGGCTTGACTCAAAGTGTCTTTTGTAACAAATAGTTGCAAAATACTGCAGCTCGTGTGCGGTTATTTTTTCTCCCCGCTGCAACTTATTTTGGTCATTTGGTTCACATTTTCAAACAAAGCAATCATTGATAATGAGATCCAATAAGTACCTTGTAACTCGAGTTCCACACTCACATTCGGAGTGCTGAGATTTACACGCGGTGCAGTGTTCGCTGTCTGCTTCCTGCATCAGACCCAACCTGTAAAGCTCAGAGGAGCACTTACAGGGGTCTGGTTAGGGGCTAAAAATGAGGAGGAGATGAACTATATGGCTCCATCCCACAGTCCAGCCGACAGTATATCAGCGGAATCGCAGCCGCTTGGGCGTGTGTGTGTGAACGCTCTACTCATAAATATCTCCCCCCAAAACCCCCCTCTGCCCCTCCCCTCCTCGCACCACCCCAAAGGGGCCTCTCTGATGGTGATGGCGAAAGGATGTCGCTGTCTGGGTGATTGAGTGCTGCTGGTCCTGGCCCTGGGCACATCCCTTCGCTCTGAGCCCAAGTGGGAGGCCTACCGCTGAGCCGCTGTCCTGAAGGGACTAGCCTGAAGGCGAGCAGCCGCACAGCAGCAGGATGTTGCCTCTCCTTCTGTCTCTCTAGAACACCAACTTAGTGCAACTGCTTCAATTACTGTTAACAGAATAGAAAGTATTAAATCAGCCGAATATTTTTATTCTGGTGTATTTCAATTCAAACAGTATTTTACGCGCTCATTTATATATGTTAAATCTGTGTGAACTAGCCTTATCTGAACTTGCACCCCATCTCTCCAAGTCTTTGTCAGTCTCACTCACTCAGAAATCTGAAATAATCAAGGCGCAGTAATTAGCCTCACTTGCTGCATTGTAATTGGGGGCAGAGGGAGGTTGCTCATTCTATATTTTTTTTCCCCCTGTTTGATAATTGCAGACTTTAACGTGCCCTCTGTTTAATTTTTTTGATCCTCCTAAGCTCGTTTCCCATAGATGCCGATGTTATTTTAATGCAGTGGCTCTTGTGCCTTTCATCACTCATCAGAAGCTCCAGCGTTTTTGAGAGAGGGGAGAGTTCATTTTGGAAACCCACTGTCTATTCCCTTTTTGGGTTTCAGCGCCGTCAGCCTTCCCACTGCCTCCACCATGAGAGCCTTGACACTGTCCAGGTCCGTCCTACTTGGCAAGAGGGAGAGCTACAGAGAAAGGCAGAGTTTATTTCCTGTTCTTGTGAATCATATATCAGTACAATTCCCCTCTGTGCTGTTTGGCAACGGCGGAATGACGGGTGTCATTTATCATACGGACTGAAAGAGGCTGTGGGAAAAGGGATTTGAATTCTTCTGGAAGTGTGTGGACTCTCCTTAGTGGTGAATCATTAAACGGAGGAGTTTTTCAACAGGGATATGAGTAACTCCTCGCGCTGGTACTTTGTCCCCCCGTCTCACTGGCTGGCTCAATCATTAAATGTCTCAAAAAATAAGATTTACTAGTTTTATATAAATTGTGAAGGGACATGGCATTTAACTTGTAATTGGGGATTTTGCCCTGCTGAATCCATTAAGTCGCTCCAGAGTTTTTGGTTTCATGCACGCTCCGTGGTCATGCTTTGCACGAATTATATTTAAGCTAATTTGAATTTATAAATTTGATTAACACTGCATTTGTCAGCTTCTTGTTGTCCTGCTAAGTGATGACATTTTCATCTTCACTATACAGTTATTTTCTGCTTCTCGCTTATGTTGACTGGTATTTAAGATTGTGCTTTATAAACATTTTGTGTTCCTTTGGATTTTTTCTTTTCACTTGTCAGGGACGGTTACTATTTCCCACACTTTGAGTCGGGTGATCAAAGAAAACGACTTTTGATAGTCTGTCACCGGCTCTTCAGCTGCACTGGCAGAAATAAACGTGTCAAGCTTTAACTTATCCTCACAAAAACATACTCCTAACCCCTGCTGCTCTAATTGAGTGTAACTCCCAGAAACCTGTGAACACACATGCAAAACTGAGTAGATCATAAATCAGGCTTCTATAGACAGCCGCTGCCACCCCACCCCTGCCAGAGCCTCCCCAAAGGAACTACTGGTTTCCATAAGCTGGCTGGAAATCAACCTTTTCTTTATGATATTTTCGTACCCACCATCCCATCCGGACTTTTTGTCTCTTTTTTTTATATCTGAAAGTTAGTTGAAGTCCTCATCAAATGAAAAGTGTCAATAAGGTATTGTATAGGGAAATGGGGCTCGGTGTGTTTCAGCTGTCAGCAACTGTTAGCTGTCTCTCATGTGCAGATCACAAAGTTAAATGTGCTGTCAGCAAGTCCTCAGCTAGAAATAGACGTGTTGAGGTTAGCCTGAGAAGCACCGCCACCCCCTGCTGCCCAGTAGAATGTGGATCCATCAAACAATGTGAACACATATCAAATCCGAGCATAAAGGTGTAATGAAGCACATTTTCAGGTTTCAAGGTGTCGGAATCTGCCACGAAACAAAATGATCCATAGCTACCTTTGGTGTGTCTTTATCTGCAAGACTGCATTAATAACACGTCTGATGTTGATGTTGTTTGGTAATATTCAGCTGTGAGGCTGCATCAGTGTGCAATGCAGAGGTCTGGGCTGCCTTCCTCCGTGCAGAGAGTTATATCTTGATGTTTTCTGAACCTGAGCTCTTAGTGCGTGACCTCTCCCAGAGGCCCAGAGTCCCGGGCCGGTATCTTGACATGTTAGCCTGCCACCGCCTGCTAAAGAAGAGTGTAGATGCCCCTGAGGTAAATGAAAACATTTGGTTCTTGCCAGACCTGTTCACATCTCAGCTGGGCCACATGAGCTGGCAGGTGACGCGTGTACAGAGGAGAATCGGAGACCGCAGCGGTGGCCTACTTCTTTTCTTCCACACAGGCCACGCAGGCCACAACCCAGAAACACAGATGAATATGTTCTTGGCTCACGAAACGCCGCGGTTAAACTGACAAAGACTGACCTGCATCCAGGTGAAATTCAGGCTGTATCTTAGCCTTTTAATGCTGTGGGATTAGTTTCATTCACTACCTGTGATAGCATAGTGCGACGAGTTCTCCACTGTAATGTCTATAAAACCCCCTTGTTAGTGAATATAGGGGTTCATTCAGTGGCTGTGCTTTCCTCATCATCCTCCTTTTTGTTCGGCAATTTTCATAAATAGACTTGACATTGTGTCACCGTCTCATATCAACATCTGCAATTACCAGACAATCCACATTCAAGTCCCATGGGGAAGTATGATTGCAATTAAAAGCGCAGGGCAAATGTTAATTAAGTAAACTACTTGAAATTGGAAACAGTGAATGTTTTAAATGTTTTTACTTTTAACCTTGCACTTCTTTTTCACTTCCATTTATATATCGCAGCCTAGTGCGAATTACAGTCCAATTTTAGAGACGCTATCAAGGTTTTTTTATTTCTCATTCTTTGGTTAAGCACTGAAATATTTTATGACATCATTTGATTAAATATAACACAAATGTTAAATTGAAACAATAATTTCCCACTATGTGTTATTCACACTTTGAGATTCTCTGCCACATAGTGCTGCTGGTATATGTTTGGATGTTCTCCACTTGACTTGAAGACTTGTGGTGGATAACACTGCGGTTCATCGGGTTATTAAATCAGAGGGAATAACAGGCCAACTTCTGGCCATTCTCGTGATTGATGAGCCAAGCTTTATTTGCTGAGGCGGTGTGTTTGTTCCTGTGTAATTGTCTACCAGATGGCTAAGCTAACTGTTCTTAAATGCCTTCAGACCTGCAGGGGTCCTGGGTCTCAACATTTTCCCTGCTAATGACATTATGCCTGCAAACATCTCATAGGTTTTTTTTGCTTTGCTTTTCTGATCTCTAATGTTCAGGATCAAAATGGGTTTGCGAGGCATTTAGTTCAAATTATTCCCTCTGTACGATTCTGTTTTTAATTTGTTCAAAGTAGATGTTTTGAAGTCGCTCTGTTGGTAAACTCCTTTGCGAAAATGAGCCTGCTTGAATTTGAAGGGAGATGAGAGAGGAGGTGGGGAGCGAGGGGAGGGGGGGGAGCAGGACTCCACTCTACCTGTGAGGAGTCAGATTGGAGGAGAAAATGGATCTAGGTGGCAGTGCGAGTCATCAATCACAGCCCCTCAAGGGGAGCTGCAGCTAAAGCTGCTCTGAAGTGCTATCTGTCAGCTGCTCCGATCCAGCCGGGGGACCAGAGAGGGGCCATATCGCCACCCATCAGCTCATACCCAGCACACAACTGCCATGTAAACATGTGCAGGTGCTCCTGTCAAAATATCCCCCGTCCCAGTTCACGAGGTCGTGCATATTTTCACAAATGGTCAGTGGGCCTTCTCACTGTGAGGACGTGTCCTCTGGATCTCCGGATGCAGCAGTTCCTGTAATAGGTTTTTGATTGTTAACAGTGTTGGGTGGTTTATTGTAATTTGAAAGTGAGCGTACTGTTTCTCCTGCTTTCCCCCGTCCCTCCCATCCCAATCCTGAATAAAGCCACCAAGTGCTTCTCCGCCGATGTCGAGCCGCGTCTGTCGATACCTCTCAAGATGGATAGTTGTTCTGCATGCTTATTGATTCGGCACAGGCCAGAGATATAAGTATCATTTGTCATTTCTGGAATTATTTGGAGTCCTAGTTAAAACCCAGAGTGGGGGGGTGGTGGGGGAGATGGCCGTGCCTTGGGGGGGTTGGTAGTTGGTGGGGGAGTAGCGAGTTGTCTGGGCTTTGATGAATGACTGCACGGGTTTTTGGTTTTTACTGCGAGCGCCGGGGCCCTTTAGCTGCTATTTGCTTTCACCATGGTCCAAGAAAAACAATGCGATGGGTCCAAGGACTGAGCAGCATCGTCCTGTCATGTACAGCGAGCAGGGTGGTCCAGGCAGAAGAGTCAGGAGGAGGGTGGGCCTTGGACACTACACGCTGCTCCTCCAAAAGACCCAGTGGGATGTAAGCCGTCCTGCTGCTCTGTGGCCCCAGCTGACGGCCCCGAAACACATGCTATGAATTTGAATATTTAGCATCCAGAATTTACAGTGTAACGACAAACAGATCTTTTTTTGTTTTTGATTTTAAAAGAGCATGCAACTGGGAAGTGGAGGGATGTTGTTTGGTAACAGTAGCTCCAGCGTATCCCCGGTGACTTTGATTATGTCCTGTTTTGGGCAGCGGGCCAGCAGCAGAGCTGGCTTCATTACTGTATGGATCATCTTTTAAGACCATTTAAGATCAACTAGAGCTATTGTCCACTAATGACAGAGACTCCAAGAAGTTCATTACACTCAAACCCTTTGATTCATTCAGCCGTACAGTCAGTTTCACCCTTACTTTTTTTTTTTTCCTTTTTTGAATCAGATTCATTTTTATTTGAAAAAGTCTGACTTGAAAGTTGAGTCAAAGCGTTTCTGGAGTTTGGCGAGGGAAAAAGTGTTTAACAGAGGAACATGTTTAACAGCAACAAAAGAGGAGAGAAGAGAAACCTCAGACACATGAATGACAAGTAATTATTTCCCTTGTCCATCAAACTGTGTTTTGATGCAAGGATGCGATCAAACATGATATTAACAACTTCAAGCCTTCAAATGAAAATGATTCTCCAAATCGTGTGAAGCCCGAGTGTGAGCTTTTGTGTTGCGCTGCAGCATGAATCATTCATAATCACGCACACACACACACACACACACTGACACACACACACACACACACACACACACACACACACACACACACACACACACACACACACACACACACACACTGACACTGGGCAGGGCAGCCTTTTGCCTGACCAATATTATTGCCACAGCTTTTCAATGCTAGATGACCATTGTGTATTCCTTTCCATTTTAGCTTGCCAAAATGTCTTCTCGCAGCAGGAGAGGGATGGAGAGAGAGAGGGAGCGACAGCTTTGTGTGTCTTTCAGTTTTTTGTCGGTGAATATCCCCATACGCAGTGGGCTGACCGACTGCCCCCGGTCTCCCTGCATAGCCGTCAAACAGGACGGTGCACTGAGCTGGCTGTATTTTCATCACTTGCCCTTTCTCACATGAGCAGAGCAGCCTGAAACACTGTATCCTACCTCCCAAACACGAAGGATTTTTACATTGTGCTGCGATTTCTACACAAGCCTCATAAAGCGGGTTATAAAAATAAAGTTTGAATAATTAAAAACAATCATGGTGATGTACTGTAAGTATCCTTTTAAACACATGCTCGCTACAGTATGTCACGAAGGAGGGTATTTGCATTAGTAGGGCAGTCTTCTCCATTTTGTTTGCCAGAGCAGTGAGAGGACAGACAACAGAGGCCCTGCTTAATCCCTTTGGAGAACTAGTGCATGAATTGATATATCCTCCTCTCCCTCTCCGTCTCTCCCTCTCTCCTCTTGCTAATGTCTTTCCTAGAACTTGAACAAACAGCCTGTGCGTGTAGGACACATAAGACAGATGTTTAGGATTACTTTCACCTCATTGCTCTATTGTGTGCACTTTAAGGGAGCTCAGCTGATGTGGAATGCCACTCATTCAGGCTCCGTGCTCCTACAGGGCTCCTCCTGTTTATCAAAGTGCCATCTGCACTCAAGACAGAACAACACCATTTTTAAGAGCGGGGGGGGAAATGATTCAATGCCATGATTTTTAAAGCAAGAAAAAAATCTAATGTTCGTCTTTTGCTAAATTTTTAATGGTGTTTTATATGTTAAAACCAACATGGTAAATAGGGATGCACCAATTCATCAGCCACTTATCGGTATCGGCCAATATTTGTTCTTTGGACAGCCGTCGGCAAGATGATAGCAGTGGCTGATGTTTTTCCGTTGTGTCACATCAATGTTACGCAGGCTAAAAAGCAGGGCTCAAAAATAAAGGCGTCCAGCCGTCCACGGGACAATAGAAAAAATCTTTAGGACAAAGAGATATCTTTCCCGGGACGCCATTGCAACTAAAGGACACAACTAACTGTGTAGGCATCGTCAGGAGGAAAGCTAGTTAACGTTAGCTGTTTGTAGCTAGTAGTTGGATCTAACTGCAGACAGAGGTTGAATTGAGTTACGCTATGATGCGTTCAAGCTGCATTTTTTCCGTTAAAGGTTTTTTTGGGGGAGTTTTTGCTTATCCGCTGTAAGGGTCCAAGGACAGACTACGTAAAGACCTCCGAGGCAAATCGTTTTTTGGGATTTTAGGCTTTATAAATAAAACTGAATTTGAAATTACTCAATAAAAATGAGTGTTGGTTGAAGGTTAAGTGTAACGTTCTCATGATGTGTTCAGTGTAATCTTGTAAAATGTAGTATTTGGAGAGAAACCGAAATTAATTCAACTGTATGAACGAGAAATTTGTTAATGTTTTAACCACAATATAAAACAGATATTAGAGAAAGAATTTTGATATATGTATTAAAAAGGCTTTTGAAGCAATTCTGTAAAATAAAACTGTTTTTCATTGAGAAAAAAAAAGGTTATATTAAAGGTTGTTTCATGAATGAGTATGCGTGAATTCAGTACCGTTATTTATTTATTATTTTATTTAATCTGGCACAGAAAGGAGGAATAAATGATAAAAACAGCAACAAACAATTAAAAAATTGGTATCAGCCATCGTCCATATTGTTATTTTAAACATTGCTATCAGCCCGGAATTTCACAATCAGTGCATCCCTGACAGTAACCTCCTGTAACTGAAGACTGTCAGTGTTTCGTGTGTGCATAACCTCACAATTTGTTTTTCTCCTTTAGAGAAATAAAGCTAGCCTCCTGCTCGCCGTCTCCCGCTCATCTCGGTTTATGTGTGTGTGTTTACAGATGTAGAAACAAATGGGCCAGACCCACATTGATATTGTTGAGGGGTGACATTATCTTTTAGCAGAGCACTTATCTAATCTGGCTGCTGTGGGAAGCTGGAGGAAGTGGCTATGGGACAGGGGCCGGGGATGCTGCATCTTTAATTACCATTGATATCGCAATAGAGAAGAGAGGGATGGAGGAGCGTAGCCGGCGGGGGGGAGGAGGAGGAGAAAGAGGAGGAGGAGGACAGGGGGGGAGAGGGGGGAGTTGAGAGAGGGAGAAGACCCGTGTTCACTTTTTAATTAAGGCTCCGTAGTGTAACTCGTCAATGTACATTATTGGAAGAATGAACGTCAATGCCATTGCTTTTTCTCCCCCTCCTTTATCTCTGTCAATGATTCAAAGACATGATTTATGGTTCGTCTCCGTCTTTCAGGATCATCCATCAAGCGCTGGCTCTGCCGCAGCGCCACCCGTTGTAAATCATTCTGAAAGCCTGTCACTCATTTCCATTAACCGTTCCTCTGTCGCTCTGGTCTCCGCCTCCCTCAACCTCCTTTTTTTCTCCCCCCCCCCCCCTTCCACCCCTCTCTCCTCCCCCTCGGTGCACAACCTACAGCCACGCAGGGTATCAGTTCCGTTCCGCTGCTTCGTCCGCCTACCTTCTTTTCAATAAATTAACCACTTTCTCCCATGCAATGAATAAAAAGGCTCTGCACTCGTCTTGCAGTCGGCACCTACTCCTCCTCCATTACAGCTGAACACCTTACAAATGTCACGCCGCTGACTCGTAGGCTAAATGAGGATATAGCTCAGAGAAAATATTTTTGTTGCACTGACTTTTCCAGTGGCAGTATTTGAACAGCTCTGATATGTTTGCAGTGTTGTATTAATGAACATATATCCCACACATATAGCTCGCTTTAGTGTAGGCGACTTGTGGATAATTTACCCAAAAATCTGATCACCACGGGCGAGAATATGCTCACATAGTTTCTTTAATGCATTCATTGTGAAAAGTGTTCACCTTTAACAGTTAATGGAAACAATATTATGCCTGTAATTATTCCATGTAGTAAAAGCAACACTAAGTGGGCAGTGCTGCCATTAAACGCTGTTGGTTTTCTGTAAATCCTACCAGTAGTTTAATTCAGACACTCCAACAATGACTGTAGTCTTTAACCAGTTTTTATAGAAACAGGTCTTATGAACAGAAATAATTGGCTCAATGGAGTGACTGTCAATCTCTTACAATGGTTGATGTGGCTGCTCTGGGGAGCCCAATTCACTGGCTCCTTTTTTCATTCTAATCAACATCTAGATATCAACACAGCAGAATACCCACAAACAGCAGAAAGCCTGTTTTGAGGGGAAACTTTCAACTATTGGGTGCCAACACATTTCACTATTTGGGCAGCCATTGTTCTCAGAATGGGCTGTCAAAGTGACAATGCGCACCAGGCAAATCCAGAAGTTTGCACTTTTCAGAAAACAGCGGGCCCTAATCATTTCGCGGAGGACACTTGACAACAAATTTGCCATTAAAATGAATCTGAATAGGAGGGAGCAGGGCTGTTTTTGAAGCATTTCTGCCTCTCTTACTGTTGCTCGTCTTGTCCCACAGAGCTCCAGGTTTGGCGGGCTTGCTTCTCTCCCTTTATGCTTGCCATGAAGCAGCCTTTGGTCCCGCTAGAAACTGACAGTACCACGCTTCAGCTGCAAATTCACTCTGTAGCCTCATTGTATTTAATGAAGGGAAAAAGTGGCAATCTACTATTAATGAACTTGGAATGTAAAAAAATGCCTCCCTTTGCTGAAAACTGCATAAAACTGCTTGTACAAGGAAAGCTTTGGCTGGAGCCCATCCAGAATCTAATGAAAGATCCATACAGGGACAGAGCGGGCGGGAAGAGTTAGTGAAATGCAGATTGTTTTAATAGAATACACACAGACTCTTCCAGCTGCACTATCAGATTCATCAAGGCCTGACCTTGATGGAGGGTTGTTGTTGTTTGGGAGGGCCGGTGTTTAGGGTTCATGCAAAGTTTATGATGCAGGGACTGTATGTACTGTATATACGCCTGCTGATCTCAGGGGAAGACTAAATGATACACAGTCCACAGAGCGAGGAGTGAAGGAGACTTGCCACTGGCTGCTTTTTGTCATACTTTAATATTGTATCATGGAATAACCCACGAGCTCACAAGGAAATAAATGACCAATTTAATATTAAAAACAATTAAGTCCTGGATATTGCTCCTCAGATGCAAAATAAAACGGCATCATGTGATGAGGCAAATGTTTACAAAACGTCCGACAATGATTGAATTGGAATTGAAAAGCTCTTTATTTAGTCGGGCTAGTGGGCATGAAAAACAAACAGCACGTTAGGCGAGTGTAGGCCATCATACCTTTCACTCAGTATCTCATAAAACTAGAACAAAGGCCTTATGTGTGCGAGGCAGTGGTCCTTTAAACGATGGCCCACTTTCCTCCCTGCTGCCACGCAAACATTCCTGACTGACATTCAATCAGGGAAATTTGAACCAAAGCAAGATGGTCTTTTATTAGTACCGCCCTGTTTGCTCGACTGGTCAGCTCCAATATGCGAAGCGGTTTGAGTGGCGTACTGTAAGATGATGGGTTCACTCTCTGATAAGGGTGAATGAGGGGTAAACTGCTATTCTGCAGAAAGGAACCATCAGACCTCATCATGTCGCTCCTGGAGAGCCGTGTCACGGGCTCTTCAGAAACCAAGTGACAGAGCGGCGCGAGGCTGCTCCCCTCCTGCTAGTGGAAAATACACTGGAGCTGAAGCCGCCCTGCTTCTGCTCCGCCAACTGGAACTTTGTATCAGTCAGGGCAGAAAAGATCATCTATAATCTGACAAATATACACTGAGGCTTTTAAGCCTCTTCAGTTGTAACGTTATCCTACACGCTCGCTAAAAATTGTTTGTATTTACCTTTCCTTGTTAGCAGACGGGCACAAATAGGAGACAGTCGTGCTGTGTGCAGTATATTTTTAACTGCTTATACATAATAGCACAATGCAGCTGATTCAGCAGGCTGACATTTAAAGGGTTTGTTCCCCCAAATTAACAGAAATATAAGATAAAAACCTGCGTTTCCTCACTTATCTTTAGTGACGTCCAGCTAGGGTGGGATCATATATCAGTATGATATTGATATCATTATGAGACTAGAGATTTTGGACATGGTAATATGTCATATATTGTCTTTTCCTGGATTTAAAAGCTGCATTACAGTAAAGTGATGTAATTTTCTAAACCTACCACACTGGTATGGCTGTTGTATTATTTGCTTTTACCTATGTAGTAATTATATCCACATTACTTATGATTATTTATCAGAAGTCTCAGTGTGTAAATATTGTGTGAAAGCACCAACAATCAACCCTACAATATCGTCACAACATCAAGGTACATGATCAAAAATATTGTGAGTTTTAATTTTCTACACATCGCCCAGCCCTGTGTCCAGCCATGCAGATTTTTTGTTTGCCCAGGTTTGTCGATATATGCGTCCTCAGTGGAGTGCAACTTTATTTGGAGCACACAGATTTGCAGTACTATTAAAAATATTCAGACTATGTACTTAAGTAAAAGTAGCAATACTACAATATACGTAAAATTTCTGAAATTGAAATTGTACTTCATTAAAAGACGTATCAGCAACAAAATCCTAAACCATCAAAAGTAAATGTGCTTATTTTGAAGAGTGGCTCCTGTCCTATTATATTATGTCGTCATTATTAATGCTGCATTAACACGCAAGCGGTACTTTCATGTTATAGTTTGTCGAAGGGGGCTAATCGCTAACTGCTTCATACAGTACTGGATAGTTTAATCCAGTAGTTCTCAGCCTTTTTTGTGCCAAGAACTCCTAAATTGATACACATTAGGTTGTGGACCCCCATTCGATAAGATTTCACTTCACAGGCCTTCATCTGAAAAAGATTTTGGTTGTTAGATATTAGGGGTGCGGGAAAAAATCGACACAGCATAGTATTGTGATATTTTTGTGTGGCCATATTGTATCGTCACACATTGCCAAGTATCGATTTTTTAATTATATAAACTATTAATATTACAAATACAAATTCAACTTAAGTTAGCCTACCTGAATAATATATATAATTAGTTGCTTTTTCAGTCCACTACATACATTTTGCTGCAAACATACTGAAAACTTTATCTTACTAGATGAACAAGATGCTGACAATGTTTTCTTTGGGGACATTATTTGCAGTTGAAAACAAGGTAACAAATTGCAATATATCGCAGCATATTTTATTGCAATACTCAGCATATCGCAACATGTTCGCAATAATATCGTATCGTGAAGCCTGTGGTGATTCCCATCTCTATTAGACATGATTAAGACCTGCATTCTATAATTGAAAGTTGACACCTACGATCAGGATAGTCACTCTTATGACTCTTACTCACACTGGGCTCACTTCTACAGTGATTTCAATAGTGAAACTCTTCCCTTTGGGACCGTCTGGAACTCCCTCAAGGATCCCTTAAGGTCCCTGGACCCCTGGTTGAGAACCACTGGTTTAATCTATAACATTGCATCATATTTTATCAACCCATCACATGTTTTATAAGCAATTCTAATGTAAAAAAGTGACCAACTATGGCTGTCAAAAGTACAATATTTCCCTCTGAAAATTAAAGTGTTAAAGTGTAAAGTAACTTAAAAAGGAAATACTTCAATCAGTGTAACTCAAAACTATACAGTACAGCACATGAGTAATGTAATGAAGTTACTTTCCACTACTGCATATTTGAAAAAGCTGTGCAGCTCAAAACCTGAACAAATAAACTACAAATATCTGCTTGTCTACAGACTCACCCTGTGCACTTTATTAGGTACACCCACACAATGTAATACAATCCAACACAACAGATCTGCTGCTAATTCTACGTGTATGAACATGATAACATTCAGTTATTGTTAAAACTTTACGAGAAGTGTCAATCTAACTCTGTGTTTATTATTGAGGTGGTGGTGTGTTGGACTGCATTATACTGAAATGTGTTAAGAATATTATTCCCCCTCATGTTTGTAAACTGATATTACAAGAAACACCTCTTAATATAGTGCGGTTCAGACTACAAGCTCAAAAATAAACATGCAGTAAAATTAATACTTCTCTGGCTGTGTCAATCAAAACTGAACATATTTATCTTTGTAATGGTGAAAATTATGACTGGGATGTTGTGTTGGATTGCATTAGGTGTACCTAATAAAGTGGCCACTGTATAATTTGGGTAAACCAACCCTTTAAAAGCTGTCCTATAAGGCTGGATCTACCCATGTATGTAATAATATCTTGTACACTGACAGTAAAAATGCACCTGGCTTTGTGTGGCTGGTCTGGTGAAGGTCTGCGAGACAGGATGGGAATGTTGTGTGCATAATTGTCTCTGCCGGTGCTGATAGGGGACCCTTTGGTGAGACGCAACACCAGGCAACTGCATGTGATGCGGCGGCTGTGGCACGTTCAAAGTGATGACTTAGGTGCTGGAGTGCAGATTGCAATGCTCTCCCACCGCTCACTTCCAATTAGGCAGCGGGCCGACTGATGCGTCTCGGAGCAGAAGCTTCTAGTAGGCATCAAAAGGAGCAGCATCGCTCGGTGACATCACGGAGAGGAAGGGGCTCCTGGAGCTTCAGGCAGGGCAATCTGATGTGGCTCAGTAAATATCATGATTAGCGTCCATGCACAGACTTTTAGAGATTCCCACATTTGTATCGTTACATAAAAAAATTCCCCCCATAACTCAAACCAAACACGCTGAAAGGCTGTGCAGCTCAGACGGACTGCCTTCGGATATTTTTTTGTGTTTATTGGTGTGTTGATCGTGCATTCCAAAGTTCTCTGTGTTTTTAGTTAACAGAATGTTGGTTGTGAAAACATTTTTGATTAATTGCCATAATTATTGTGATCATTTTTGCCCAAATGAACAGCCAGATGGCAGGATATGGTGTCATATTTGCGATCCTATCATTAATCTGGCTCTAGGTCCATCTGAGCACATTGTGCCGTTTGCTGTGTTCACAATCTGTCCTCAAGTTGTCCATGTCTTTTTTTGAGCCGAGAGTTTTTATTTGATTATATTAGACTATAAAATATTAAAGTTGAGGGTGTATGAAAGCAAGGCATTTATCTGCATGAATAGCTTGTGTTTAGTGAAGTAAGTAATGCGCTTTAAGTAACATTTCCTTCATGCATACAAAAATTAACATGAGTGTTTCCGTCTCATGGCTTTGTAGTGAAAGCCTCAGAAAGATCCAACAAAACCACTTTGTGGGGGTTCATGGCTGCTTTTAAACCCATGTTTCATTCGCTAACTTATAGATTTACCTTCCTGTTTTTACCAGAACGTGCACCACAATACTGTTAATCACCATCCGATGATATAGACTCAGTGACAGTGCATCTGCAGAGTTCTGAAGTCTGTTACGGGCGTCATTTAAAAGTGCTGAAATGAAATAATGGGCCAGGTGGGAACTAATGACACATTCCTATTTAAAAGTAAGTCAAAAACTATTTAATTCTGTGATATCAATTAACCTCCAGACAAATTTTGTCAAAGGGAGCAGTCTGAGTGTGATTGTTCTCTCTTTACTCTGCAGTGTCCTTGGGCTCGGGGAGACTGTTTCCTGACAGGGAACAATGAAGAGAGAGGTGTTTACAGATCTTTACAGATGGCTCCGGGGCTCAGAATTAGCTCTTCACCATTTCTCATGTGATTCAGTTCAGACTTAACTTCAGATGTGTCATCAAGACTATCATCAGGATGTCTGACAATGTATCTGTTTGATCTTGACGTGCACTGCTCACTGAGTTAGTCAGATATCACTGTCAAATATTAAACCCTGTGACATGTGTGTCTCATTCTAATGATAGCTCGCTGAAAGGAAATCACAATCGCATCGCGGTGGCTTTTAGAAACGCGCCGTCCTGTTTCCAACGTTGCAAAAGAGCTTCACAACTTTGGAATTATGTTTTGTACGCCGAGTACTTTTTGACTGACATTTCACACCTATTTATAACAACAGATGAGCGCAGTGACTAAGTGTTTTTAAATGTACAGACACAATTAATTGGGCACATTGCTTACATGAGTGAAAACAGAAAGGAGAAACAGATGATAGTTACTGAGGCAGCCTGGAGATTGTTAGGTGATCCTGACCTGCGTTGTTAGCGTGTTCTCTGCTTCTCCAGCAGGCCTCCTTTTTTTTCCTCCTCTTTTTTTTTTCTTTACATGGCATAAATCCGGGAGATGAAAATGTCATGGAGCAGGTTCATTTTGCAAAGAGGTTTTGATTGCCATGCGCGTGTAATTGATTGTTCCAAGGACAGGGGGAAATCTAGAAATGTCATAACAGTCCTGCTTAGGTTGGTCCCACCACAAGGCAATCAATGAGAAGTAAAAAGAGATATTGATTTGCGAGCAGCAAAAACTGTAGCTTGAGACAACCGGAGAGCGCTGGGGAAAGTGGCACAGACGTGCAGACCTGTCACTGGCACCTATGAATTACCCAATCTTCTCTGAAGATAGTGTTACCTCGGATACTCACAAAGTCCTGCGCTGGGTATTGCAGCTGTCCATTAGCTAAGCTCCTCAGGCTGCTAACTCTCTCTGGCTTGTCAGATTAATGAAGGAAATGTTGACCTTCCGAGGGATAAATGTTGATGTTCTCAAATTTACAAAAGTTTCTACTGGCATGTTAACATTGGAAACGGAATGCCCTTTTACAGCTGGCACGCACATTTCTAAAATGATTGACACATTTTGAATAGACTCACTTACACAAGGGAGAGGGGATTGTGCTCTATGAAGCTACTAATGCTTAAAGTTGTAAATATATTGTCATGTAAGCCTTTAGCACCAATCCAGTCAGACAGCAGGCTGCCATGAATGTTGCAGTAAATGTAATCTACTATTTCCTATGCAGTTAGCTGGTTTCTCTAGATGTTAGGTGGGGGGGGGGAGCATTTTGGCTCAGAAACAGGCTTCTGTAAATCCAGGCCTGGCTATGCCAAGAGTCTGCTCTAACGGATAAAGGTTATAAACACTTCAACTGCCTGATTTATGATGGACACCTCAGGTTTTTTGACCTTTGCATATCTCTGTCTGAAGATATAAATTTGTAGTGACACAGATTGGAGGCTTTACAGCAGTTTATGACATGCTAAATCTCAGGCGAGGCATGCCAGCCTCTTGTTTTGTAAGGCTAGTTAGGCTGGGAGTTGCCTTGCTTGGACTCCCAGACAACATTCTCAAGGCAAAACCCTTTTTTTTCTAAGTTGTGAAAAAAAAAATGTTCCTGAGAATAAACAATTGCTGCTCTTCTATTTGGTTTACACGATGACGCATCAGGTCTTTTTAACAGTGAGGTTTCATGGGGCGGATCGGCAGTTTATTCTGTATTCTTGACAAACTTGTTTCTCATAATATAGTGACCTTTTTTATTTGAAGGTGTTGTCTGTTGTTGTGACATTGTCCTTGAATCTGATCTTGTATGAAAGACTAATGCAGCTTGGCATGGCAGCAGTACCGTGGTAGACCAAGAGCTGGCAAAGCACGGTTACAAATGGTGTGAGAGGCAGAGTTAGACATGCGGGTATCTTGGAGTGATCCCTGCCAGAAGGTTAATTGGTGCCTCTGGATGTCTGCTACTTGGGGCATCTGATAGAAAGGCGTAGAACAGCAGGAAGGGCAGCTGTTAATCTCTGTCAATTCCATCCTCAAATACCATGATAACACACAAACGTTCACATTAAAATTGATATTACTACATGTGAGTGGTTATTTCCAGGAAAACAGTACTCAGTCATTGTGAAACACACATTTATCTTACACATAGTGTGGGTGAAACTGGAGCCTCATGACTGAAACTTCTGAAATTCTATCTCATCTCAGTTTAGAGTGACATTTTGGGTTTTTTGGTTTTACACAAACATGTTTCCTCACTGCATTTTGGGGGGAAAACCTATCTTATACCAAGATAAGAATTTAGCCATTACAGAACTGTCCTCACTTAGGGATTTCCCAAGTTTGGAATACTTAGTTCGGATGGCTAGACTCTCAAAATAACTGCCAAAAATGGCAGCAGCTCTGTTGTTAGGTATGCATGGCAATAATAATGAAGATGGGAACAACATGAACAAAGAAAAATGATGATTGAAAGTCTGCTCAAACCACATAATGATGCTTAAAAAAAGGGGGGGGGGGGACTAAACTTCTCGAAAAGACCTCTGACTCTTTGTAGCTACATTTTTTTGTCCATTATCGCAAGCTAGCTAGCAAGTGACAAGTGAGAGCCATTGATTAATGCTTATCGTTTTCAAGATGGCTACTGGTATATTCTAGTTAGGGATATCAACAGTTAACTGATTTTGGTTAACAGCTGAGAATATTTTTGACCAGTTACGCATGTCGGTCACAGGTAATTTTGCTACTCTTCAGTTTACTCATTCCACAGTTAACGATAGTAACACTGACCGAACCCAACATTGTGCTCGCCTTCCGTCTTCCCACAGGTTGCTCCAGTGAGTAAGTGGCTCAGTTTTGAGGCACAAACCACCTTAGCATTAGTAGCTAATGTTTCCATCCAAAAGTGATTCGAATCATTGGGAAATGCGCATTAAAAGAAATACGAATCCTGTGTGTTTCCACGCAGACCCGGAAACAAAACAAGTCTCGCATTCTTCTTCTTCTACGTTTTCTGGCGGTTGGCAACCAGCTTGTAAATGCATTACCGCCTTCCCGACCCGGAGTGTGGATATCACCATGGAGAGAGGTGCGCTACGTCAGACTTAATTTGAACATAACTGTTTCCATCCCCCGTTTTGCGAATCAGCATTTTTTCAAATCAACCAAAACCCGGCTAAAGCGAGCGTATTTTAGTTTGTGCGAATCAGGGGATTTTAATTCGAATTTTGGCGTTTCCATCATAATTTTCCGATGCGATACTTCTAGATGCGCATCTAAACAGGCTGATGGAAACATGGCTAGTGACAGCTTTGTTAGCACCGTTAGCAGTGTCAGCATAACTAGTGGTGCTAACATAGTTAACAATGCTAACAGGGTTTTGTGGCTTAAACCTAAGCCACTCATCAGAGAGTGGCTACCATGTTTCTGCAGCAACACTCTTTCACCACCAGGACAGTGTTGCCAGCATTAACGAGATTTCCGAATGAGCGGTACCGCTAGCTAGCTCAAACCTGACCCAGGTGGCTCGCAGTGCAAATCAGCCAAGGCTAACATTAGCTAACCAGTGGAGACTGAAGGGAAGGCAGCAGGCACTGTGTTTCCACTTGTTAATACAGCTAGCTGTCTGTCTGTCAGCAAAGCCAACAGAAGACAAAATAAAACGCAAGATATTTAAAACACAAAACATTAAAATTTTACCACCTCTAAATGGATAGCACTTCAAAATGTGGTGCTAAAGCTCACTGAGTCAATGGAGCGCCCAACTTGAAAGAAAGGCCTCTTACATTCTTAGAAGAACCGAAAGTACATCCCTAAATCTAATCAAAGATATAGGCTGTCTCGTCCACCCTCTAAACATAGATACAGGCATGAGAGGATGAGTACTGATTGAAGAATCAAATTTTCAGTTATAGTTAGAATTTTTTAGATAAGATAGGAGGTCTGAGATAGGACAGGCCACAGCCATGAGTTTAGGCATTTGATAGGAAGATGGGATTTTTCCTATCTTTAAAACTTAAGATAGGACAAGCAGTTAGGATATTGTTCTGTGATGAGGCCCCTGGACTGCATGTATTGGTGAATTTTAAGCCACATAAAATATGCAGGAAATAGCCCTTACATGATGGTGTATACTAGGAATGAACCATTTCTATTAAACCCTCACTGGACTGGATAAATGCTCATCTCCCCACTTTGGTGTACGTTCCTCCCAGTCCCTCAGCTTTAGTGACGACTTTGAAGAGAGAGGACATCAACTTGGAGCTTGTCATAGCCATTGGTGTTCTCCTTCACTGTGAATACTATATATAAGACTATAAATAAAACATACCTCTGTGCTCTTGACAACTCTCTCCCTCAGCATCAAGGGTGTTTTGGAGGCCATCACCGATCTCGGTTGGCCAATCAAAACATCTCTCTTGCGGTGGATCAAGGTCACAGCACATCGGGGCTCTCGGGTGCGAGTGTGTGTGTGTGCAGGCTCTTGTTCACGAGGCCCCCATTCTCCATGTTTGTTTTGAAAGTCCGAATCCCATCTCCATCCATTAGCTGGCAGGCAATTCACCTCCAGGGTTTCTCTTGAGGCACTTGTGAAATATTGATAAAAAAAAAAGTCTTATTTTCAGAAGGCAAAAAAGGGAAGACATTCTATGGGCCGCCCGGTGTGGGACTCCTGAGTGCTCAGCTTCAGCCATCCCCCTCATGGAGTGCCCTCTATTCAGAAGAGAAATATTAACCACATGAAATGCATAAGTGCCTGGACAGGGCTGTTATGTCCTATTCATATTTAACTCAGAGCACATCTGCCACGTCTCTCCCAAAATGCACATTTTCCAGCATGACTATGAGGCGGAAAATATCTCAGATATGTGACAACACTGACAAACTGCATTTATTGCAGGATGCCTTCAGAAGATATGCAAACACTGGTTGTGATATTGTTGTGTGGGTTGCCGGATGGTTAGATCCTAAATAATCTGAAATGGTTATTGTCAGAAAGGACACTTTGACGCTCTGTGGCTGTGTTCATATTATGTCGAGCAGACCCTGCAGCCACGTGAAAAACCCTCTATGCTGAGTCAGAGATTCCACTAATTGGATGATGGGAAATATGTCAATTAGAAATACTGTTGTTTAATTATCTGTTAATTGAAGCAATAATGTTTGTGCTCTATGAGTTGGGAGAATGAACAGGTGAATAATGAAAGAAGTAATTGCTGTTTATGAGACTGTCAGGGAAAATATAATGACGTGACAGATTGCCAGTAATTTTTAGAATTCTTTTTTTAATTGTCTGGTTTTAACACTGATAATTGAATCAGCTTTTCCACCAGCTTGATCAACATCTTCATCAGCATCAGCATTTGCAACATATTTTTACTTTGCTAAATGGCCACATGTCCTCTGAAGTTATGTTTTCTCATCTTTTTTTCAGCTGAGCATTTTAATTTATTGATGCGGGACATTAAAATATCTGAGTTTGTGTTCAGCCATTTCTCACACGTGGCTCCAGGGAAGCTGAGATGTTACCCAGAACAGAAGGCTCACATTTTCATTGCAGTTTTGAGGCATCCGTAATCACTATGGAATAGGTCATTTACAATAACACTTAGCAGGGCCCAGAAGAATCAATTTTCTTTTGTCACTCAGTGGCCAATGATTGTTGTAAACATCTCAACTTGAGGCCAGAAAAACCTTGGACACAGCACTAAGTCAATGGCCTGTCGTGAATCACATGGTGCCGTTACACCAGCAGCAGTCTGTTAGTAAAGACATTATGTCCAGCTATACTCTCCAACCTCCCAAGGCACAAAGCAGCCGCCTTTATGGCGTCTTAAACGGCTTCTGTGACTTCTCACATGTGGATTTTCTAAATATTGCACCTTGGAAATTAAATTCATTACGTGCTGTTATGCAGTGTTTTGACGTCATTAATCTCCATGTCTTTTCTTTTTCCAGTGTACATGCCTGATGAAGACGGTGTTCTTCAGGACTCCATCCCCGAGGAAGACGTCGAGAACGACACTCAAACTGAAGAGGAATGCTCAGAGAAGACCAGCCCCAAAGTGTCTGAGGACAGAGAGCTAGACAACAAGAGCACCAACACTTATAGCAACCAGAACTCTCCCATTAGTGTCCTTTCCAATCAAGAGGCCGAGTTGGAGTCGCACCTCAGCGACAGCAGTGACAGACTCTCAGACTTCAAAACCGCCTCGCCACCTGAGAGCCAGAGGGATGAAGAAAGCCGTAGCTCCAAGCATAAAGATGAGATGGGCGGCAGCTTGGAGAAGATGAGGGCAGCCTATGCAAACTTTCTCTCCGATTCCTACTGGACGGGGATAGGGATGGACTTGAAAATTGGCAAAAACACCAGCAAAGCCAACTGTGACAGCACCAATGGGAGCACCAAGAGCGAGTTTGACTGGCACCAGGACGCTCTTTCTAAGACCCTGCAGCAGACGCTCTCCCCAAAGCCCGCATCCAAACCGAACCTCTTCAGCTCTGTCCACCTGTACAGACAAACCACCAAACCGTGCGGCTCGGTGTTCACAGGAGCCAGCCGATTTCGCTGTAAGGATTGTAGCGCCGCTTATGACACTCTTGTGGAGCTGACGGTCCACATGAACAAGAGCGGACACTACCAGGACAACAACCACAGCAAGCAGAGCCATTCCTCTGCCTCATCCTCGAAATCAAGGAAAAGAAACTTGCAAGACATGGAAGGAAAAGAGGATGCTCAGAAAGTTTTGAAGTGCATGTTCTGTGGCCACTCGTTTGACTCACTCCAGGATTTGAGCGTCCATATGATTAAAACTAAGCATTACCAAAAGGTGCCTTTAAAAGAGCCAATCCCAGTAATCACACCCAAATTGTTGCCACCAGCAAAGAAACGGGCCTTTGAGACAGTGAGACCTTGCTCCCCCGACTCCACGACCGGTTTATCTGGCTACACTGAGGCACAACGAGCCGCCGCCATTTCAAACGCTAACAGCAATCGCTATGGCTATCAGAACGGAGCCAGTTACACTTGGCAGTTTGAGACGTGCAAGTCTCAGATTCTTAAATGCATGGAGTGCGGAAGCTCCCATGACACCCTTCAGCAACTCACCACACATATGATGGTTACTGGACACTTCATCAAAGTCACAAACTCTGCCTCTAAAAAGGGTAAACAGTTAGCGCTTGACCCTCTGGCCATAGAAAAGATCCAGGGTTTAGCTGAGCCTGCTGCCAGTGACACTGAAGGAGAGAAGGTGTCTCCAAAAAATCCTTCCCCTGGGAGCAGTGAGAAGGATAGCCAGGGGGAAGGTACATCAGACAAAATGGAAGAAACTGAAGCTAAAGATGACAAGCAGGAGAGTGAGGATCAAAAGGCAGGCAATGGAGCTTTTAAGTACCCTTATCTCCGTGAGGAGGATCTTGAACAGGACTCAGGAGGAGGAGGGGACATTCTTAAATCTTTAGCCAACACAGTGGCCTCTGCCATCAATAAAGCTCAAACAGGAACACCGAGCTGGAGCGCCTATCCGAGCATTCACGCTGCCTATCAGCTCTCCGGAATCATCAAAAGCGCCCCTCTCTCCGCATCTCCCCCTACTCAGCTAAAGCAGACATTTAACCACAAGCTGAGGCCGATTGCCCCAAAGGGGAAGTTATACCATGGTGCTGTGGGAGTTGAGGCTCCCCAGGGACAGCATCAAAATGAGGACATCAAAAAAGAAAAGGTTGGCATTAGCGATGGTAAAGAAAGTCAGAATATTAAGTTTGATCTGGTGGAGAATGATGACAGCGATTGTCAGGATGATTCCTCTTCCTCTTCAAAGCTTGATGCAGACTGTATGAATGAAGGGAGTGAAGTGATCAAAGGGAAGTTGAGCCCAGATTTCTCTGACAGAGGCAAGACACCGAGCCCCTCTGCCAGCAATGGACGCAGCACTACTTCAGAGCCTCTCAGTGACACTCCAACTCTACTTGGCATAAACCCTCTTAGTGCACTGCAGTCAGTTCTGAACAATCATCTGGGCAAAGCAAATAAGCCCAATAACTCCAGAGTAGATAAACTATCAGCTCACACCCAGTCTATTTTTGCTGAGATTAACCGTAGCAACGAGAAACCAGCTTTAATGCTTGGAAACGCTATGAGAAAAAGGCCCGATAACCGCTTTCTCTTTGTTAATGATGACCAACCAATAGACCTGACGAAATCTAAAAACAGCAAGCCGAGCGCCTCGCTAATCCAGCCCTCCACCCCGATGCCGCAGAAGTACGCTCTGTCCGACATCGCAGATATGGTAAAAGTTCTTCCAAAAGCCACGACGCCAAAACCCTCCATACCATCAAGGATCCCGACGATGAAACTGGAATCAGACGTCAGGCGCTTTGAGGACGTGTCTGCCGAGGTGTACTCCGTCCACAAGCGTAAAGGTAGACAGTCGAACTGGAATCCTCGCCATCTCCTCATCCTGCAAGCTCAATTTGCCTCCAGCCTCTTCCAAACCTCTGAGGGGAAATACTTGCTCTCAGATCTCGGCCCTCAGGAACGGATGCACATCTCCAAGTTCACCGGATTGTCCATGACCACCATAAGCCATTGGTTAGCAAACGTAAAGTACCAACTGCGGAAAACCGGAGGGACCAAATTTCTGAAGAACATGGACACGGGCCACCCGATCTTCTACTGCAATGACTGCGCTTCCCAGTTCAGGTCGCCGACTGCTTTTATTTCCCACCTGGAATCCCATCTCGGGTTCCAAATCAAAGACATGTGCAAAATGCCGGTAGAGCACCAGACGAAGGTAGAGGAGCCAGAACTGTCGAAGGCCCTCAGTGTCAGAGCCACAGAGGCTCTAGTCACAGACGAAGACATTGACTCAAAGTTCAAATGTAAGCTCTGCTGTCGGACATTTGCGAGCAATCACGCAGTCAAACTCCATTTGAGTAAAACTCACAGCAAATCCCCCGACAACCATTCACAATACGTGGAAATGGACAAGGAGTAGTTTTTCATATTATTGTCACCTTTTTTCCCTTTTCTTCCTTTTTTTATTTTAATACACGGGTCAAATATTTCAACCATTTTTCAATTAGCGTTGTGTAGTGTGCATCATTATGACATTTAAAACATTTCATGGAGTACAGCAAAGACACACTGGTTAGAAATTGTATAAGGAAACACTAAGAGATACTTTTGCACCCTGCTCAAATGCATCACCAGTAATGAAATGTATTACTGCTTGAAGAAACATAATTGCTGATGTTTGCATGCAATAGCCCCGGCTATGACTACTATTTATTTGTATGATATGTCAAGTTTCAATTGTATTTCAAAGACAAAATAATGAACTAATTGTACTTTACAACTTGTGTGATACAGTACACCTGCAGAAATGTGCAGCTGTTGAAACAGGTGCCCCGACACACGATAACACACACATGCAGACCTGTACAGTGTATTGCTATGTAAAGATGTTTTGTGTTGCAATGATAGAAGAGAAAAAAAAGCACTTTAATAAATGTTTAATCACCAGTTTAGACTCGGATTCTGTACATGACTCAAAAAGATAATTAGACGGTTTGGAAACAAGGAGATTTCACATGTAAATATATTTTAGAAGAAAAAAAAAACAGTGCGTTTCATGCAACAAGGATAACAGCAAGACAGATGATACCTGTGATACATGCACCTTTTTTACTTATTCAAATAAAGAGTTAACATTTGATAACAGCTTGTATATCCTTTTTTCCCTCTCTTAGATTATTTGCTCATGAAGTTAGCCGCTTGAGTTTGCTCAGAAAATTATTGAGAAATTAAAGGGATAGTTCAGATTTTTTGAAGTGGGGTTGTTTAGAGTACTAAACGTCAGTGTGTAACATACAGTAGATGTCAGAATGCACTTCCCCAGTTTTGAGAAGCAGACTGGAGTCAGACATGGAAGCTAAGCAATGTACTGATGTGAAGAGGTAAGCAAAGAATCACATTGTGATGTCAAATGGAAAAATTAACCAAGTAATAAAGTAAAATGTATTTATATATCGCTTTTCGCAGACATAGGTCACAAAATGCTTCACCAGGCCTTTCTACAACAAGAGAGAAATCATAAAGACAAAGTGACTACGTAAGCCACGTAGTGTAGTGCGCACACACAAGAAAAAAGAATTCACACTACACAACGGCAATAAACAAAATTTGGAAATGTACTGGTGCATTCAAACACCTGTATAAACAGGTGTGTCTTTAGCTGGCTCGTAAAAGTAACCAGTCAGCAGATCGTAACGGAGCAGGCAGAGCATCCCCAAATTTAGGTGCTGCAGCCACAAAAGCTTGATCACCACGCAACTTAAGGCGAGTGCGAGAGACAGAAAACAAATGTAGCGTATTTGACCGAAGAGTGCGAGCTGAGGAATACGGGTGAAGTAGTTCATAAGAAGGTGCCTGACCGTGTAATGCTCTGTTCATAAGAATGAGAATTTTGAACTCATTAAGTAATGATGCCACTTTATCGCTCTCATCAATGCCAGACTCCATTGAGAAAAACAGTGATTTAACAGTGCTGAACACAGGAGCTGCTGGTCCACCACTGCCTTGATCAGTTGGTTTTTTGTGTGTTATTATGTGACTTTGGCGTTTAAAAGGCTGAGTTCCGATTCACCAAAATCACACAGTAACACAAACTAACTTAACTCATCGAGGCAGCATTAGACCAGCAGCTCCTGTGTTCAGCAAGCTAAAATTACTGCTTTTCCCAATGGAGTCTGGTGGCTTTGACGAGAGCATAGATGGGAAACTGAAGCTGTTAGTTGCTTCCCCGTCTGACGGAAAGGTAAAGCAGTGCAAATACTCTCAACATAGCGTACACTTAAACTGTTATAGGTTTTCTAGGTGGCTAAAACAAGTTTTGTTGCAGACCCCTCCACTGCAGTACATTGCTTAGCTGCCATGTCAGACTCCAGCCTGCTTCTCCTAACTGTGGGCGTGCCGACTATTATCTACTACATATAACACACTGACTATAGATAAGTACCTCATACAACCCCATTTCAAAAAATCCGAACTATCCCTTTAAGAATTTCCTGCTTATCTGAGCTCAATGTTGAACACACTGACCAACTGATTTAATGATGGACAGCTAATACACATACACCAATAAACTCTATTTATTATATGATTCTAACACAGTGCAAGTTATTATATGGGAATTTCCTGATCATTTATATGACGTTTTCCAGACTAGGTAATTTGGTACTACTCAGGGGAAATGGAAAAACTACAGATCAAAACTATTACAAATAATTTTCAGTGAAAACTTAAAAGTGTAGTCATTGGCTGAACATGCAACGATGTGAATTTTGGCAGCTGGCAAACATATAATTCACCTTGTGTGGAGCGTTAAGTTATCAATAATAAATTGATAATGAATTGATATTTACTTTGGTTTAAACTGAACCTTTATGTCATGAAAGAAATCACGTTTTCCCTTTGATTAATCCCAAAATACATCATTCTTTACAACAAATTTCAAAGGGAATTATTAGGAAAATACTCAGAAATTACAGTCCCATAATATAAAACGTTAACTGAGTATTTCATGTTTTAATTCACAATATCTTCCTCATCTGTTACAAGTTCTTAAATCCACGGTGAGCCTCACTGCGACAAAGGACAGCATCCCCATACAGTACAGCACACTGCATTCCCTTTTTTACCTTATGACTTTTAGATACACCTCAAAGATACATCTTCTTGTCAGACTTTATTGCTTTCCTGCGAACGCCGCCGCTGTTGCTGCAAGATGGTATCATAACAATTAAACATATTTCCTCCAGCTCTATTATTTCAAGGCTATTAAAAATAATTGCCTCCTAAATTCATAAACATTTTATGCAATTCATCTCTTTTCAAGCAATCAAGTCCTCAATTACCTCCACCCATCAAATCTCTATTTTATAACAGCCAACTGACATTTGATGGCAAATGGGAAAAAGCACATGGGCACTGTGGTGATTTGAATGCTGTGACACCAACTTGCCCCCTATTGTTGGAAATGAGCAGGCAATCACGTTGTTCATCAGATGACTCCTAATGCAGTTAAAGTATTCAGCTATAATTTCTCCCTGCATTTATAATTACTGTCAAAGACCACACACCTCACTGAGCAGATTAAAGCTATAAATTATTTAGTGCCTTTCTTCGCCGATGGATCTCTGATTTGTCTGTAGGGCCATTATGTTTTAGAGGAGCAACTTATTCTAAACTGAAGCAGGCGTTGTCCTCGAGATGCAGCAGAATGTTTTGCAGGGAAACAAAAGATAATATTATTGTCTGCTTGTGTTTGTTAAGTGGAATTAAGTAACAAAAAGGGGCTTTTTATTGAGCATTTATTCCCCACAGCAACCCCCTGTATGTAGATCCAAATCATTTCTCAGTGCGTGTATACAGTATATATGCTACAAGTACATTTTGAGGATTCAGCACACCCTAGGAGAGATTCACACAAGGCTAACGAAAGAAAAATGCTCTCATCAGTGCAATCACACAAGGAAATTAGTTGTCTCTGACCATAATTTGCTCTAATAAGTCAAAGTCAATGTGGGATTTATTGTGAGTACACAAAAATGCTATATGGCTGTAATCTAACGCAAACTTTACGAGGTTAATGCGAGTCTTATCACGCAATCAGGGATCATTCTGAGGCGCATAAAACTGCAGTGGGTGGAAAATCCAAATGCACATCAGCTGCTCTGGGTTTTTTCAAATGTACATAATGCTCTCCTAATAGGAATACCTGAGTTATTAAATACTGATATACTTCAGGTAACACATCACAGGTAATTAAGTGAAATAAACCCGTAATTCTTTTGATGCTTTATATTAATTCATTTTGGATGTTTGCATATTAACACAGTTAATCACGGCGTATATCTAACATGTCATGGCTAATTACAGAACACAGTCAGCTTACTACAATTACACACACACACACACACACACAGTCTGGGTTTTTAACTGATTATTAGAGATATTAAGCACAGACACATGCTCATACACAGACACAGTTTATACAAAAACAGACGCATTATTGTCGCATTATTCTACATTAGCACAGGGCAGATACATGGTGATTAAACTTTACTGGTTATGTCCTATCAGTATCGTTCCTCTCAATAAAAGATTGATCAAAATTATAGGATAAAATGTAGTGTGAAACAGACGCAGTCTCATCTCAGATATTTTCTCTCAAAGACATCACTCTAAATGATTTAAAGGCATACAAAATCTGCAGCCCACACATGTACGATTTATTATTTTCACTATCAGCACCATTGATTTAGCTCGCTGTGAAACTGTTTTGCAGTGTCTTAAAGTTATGAAACATCTCACCAGGGCCGTAGCCATGTAGTCAACGTTAAGGGGGGCCAAATCTGCCGCTAAGCTACAACTATCTACATCAGTGGTTCCCAACTGGTCCAGCCACGGGGTCAAGATTTCTCCTCAGTCATCAGTTCAAGGTCCACACGCTTGTGTTTGGACATGTCATTGAGCCAGTTTGCTGTCTCTGTTAAGTAGCTGTCTGTTAGTCACTCACTCTACAGCAGGAAACGGCACTTCAAAATAAAAGCTTTGTGCCAGATATTAACTGTAATTCAAAATATAGTGTGTTTATCACAAACTCCAAACATTCCAGAATTATATGGTCAATTCAGAATGGACCCGCAACCCCCTTTTGGACTGTGACCCACCAGTTGGGAACCACTGATCTACATAAACATGCAGCGCATCATACATTAGTGACACTTTACTAAGACTTCACATAATAAATATATTAGCGCTAGTTGAATTAGTCGTTGGATGAATGTGTGGCTTAATAACTTCAGGTAAATTAGCTATTATAGCTAACATCGTCCCGTTTTAGTCAAAAACATTTGTTTCCACTCCACGTAGTTACTCGCATTTTTTAGCAAAATATAATTCTACAGTTCCAGCGTAAAATGACGTGTTGACGTTACCTTTTCGTCCATGTCCTGACTGAAGTAAAATGTTATCATTGGTACAGCGTTACAATAGAATGTTTCCTATCAACAACTGATGTAAACATTAACGGATCCAAACTTTAGCCTATGTAACACTCATATTACATTTTATTTTTCCACTTCTTATCACATTTGAGAGTAATGAAATAGACAGGACAGTGTTTGATAATGATTGTACCCACATCAGTCAGGTAACAACTTCTTCTGGGCTACGGCAATGTCACTTAAAAGATACATGCTGAACTGCAGTAGAGGCGCACCGATTCCTCAGCTCAACATCAGTATTAGCTAATGTTCCCTCTGTTGACTGCCATCGGCCTATCAGCAAATAATGTACACCTCTTTTCTTGATTGTTGGTGTTCTCCAGTTTTTCGGGGCTGTGGGTAGCAAGTGGGCTACTACATTTGTTTCTTCCTCTTCGTTTAATCTTTACCAACACAGCAAGACAGTACTAACACATCCCAACTTTGGGGTACAGCAACTTCTCTTCACTGCTAAGCACGAGGCACTCACTCTCTCTTGTGTATCATACCTGTCCCCACAAAACAAAGGCAGGTAGGAGCCAATTAGCTCATAACCAAAGGAACACAATGACTCCACTGAAACACCGCACACGAAAATACAAATGAAACAATACACAAAGTACTATAAATGACAATGAAATAATAATTTACCAGTGACTCAATAATGCTGAATCTATTACTACTTAAATATGAATAGTAAATAACACAGCAACTCGGTTTTGTCATATCAATTGTGTGCAGGCAAAAAAGCAGGGCAAGATGATTACAGACGTCCTGTCATCCTGGGGACAATAGAAAACGTAACTGGGACGAGTTGACATCAGCAGGAGGAGAGCTAGTTAACGTTAGCTGTTAGCAGCTGGTAGCCGGAACTAACAGCTGATGGAGGTTGCACTGAGTTACATTATGATGCATTCAAGCTCTGTTTAGTAAAACTGACCATTGGGTGAATGTAAATTAAAAACGTTCTAAAGATGCGTTCAATGTAATCCTGTAAAGTGTGGTTTTTGGTGAGAAACTTGAATAAATACAGCTGTTTGAGGGAGAAATTTCTTGATGTATGACAGTAATATAAAATAGATATTAGAAAGGGATTATGATGTATCATGTAAAAAGACTTTTGACTTAAAAGAATAAGTTATTTTATTATATTGACGGTATCTATGTTTATCTGGCACAAACGGGGAAATAGATAACAAAAAAAACAAAATATAAAACAACAAAGAAAGCATCGGTATTGGCCCAGAAATTCACAAGGTACATCCCTAAACTGCAGTACATCATAACACTTGATCCAGTAGTGATAAGAATTGCAATTTTTTACGTTTATTTATGATTATGATGACATTTGCTAATTATTATTTCAGACGTGGTTGCCTTTTGGAGCATAGCGATTTGTTTTGTATTTATATTTTTTATCAACAAATTTGGGGGGCTGCATTTTGGGCACACTTGAATACTACTTCCTTGCGTCTCACTGTCTCACCCAAAACATCCCAAACACTTCCCAGCTCGGAGTTACTCTCTAAAACAGCTCTAATAACTTCTAATAGCTTAGTTGAAAAATCAAATTATGCATATAAGCACAGTTGCATTGCAGACGCAGTGAAACCCGACCTTAGCAGAATTGACGCCAGCTCGCATCTGCAAATCCTTTGTCAATCTGTCATTAAACATGCTATCAAATAATGATAAGTGTGCGCTCCTTGCTCGCACTGGCATGCGTCTCCCTGATGCTGATGTGCTGTAATAGGGCAAATGTGCATCAGAATTTGCCTGCTTGGATACACACAAAACATTTACACTGTGCCTGACTTTGCTTCGCCCTGTGCCAGACAAGCATGGAGTCTCTGCATCATCTGGCCTGTAAACCAGAGGAGGAGGGGGGGAGGAGGTGCCTGGCCTGTAAACCAGAGGAGGAGGGGGGGAGGAGGTGCAGGAGGGGGGGTTCAAAATGTTCATCACACAGCAGCAGGGTAATGACTAGCTCATGTGTTTAATGAAGGGCTTTAGAACTTATAGCTATAATGACCCACATCCTAACTCCCTTTTCTCCCATTTATTCTCCCCAAAGTCCTCAGGTTATTACGTCCCTCTGAGAAATCTCCCAGAAAGAGCATTACATCCCTCCGTTCCTTCTCACACAGATATCAGAACATTTGTCCTTTTACCTGCATTGTACTGTTGCAGATGCACTGACAAGATATTATTTTCAAAATGTGGAGGAGCAAATACTTGGAACATAAAAGCAGTGATAAATGGTGTACCTATAAATGCTCTACCTCTTTTTTTCCCGCTAAATAATAAGCTGTAAAATATGATTTATAATGAATTCAGCCTCCTGAGAATGTGAGCTCATACAAGACAAAGAGGAATGCATGTATGTCTGCTCTCCTACATACATCATATCTTCCAAATAGCCCATAGTCCTCCACTGTTAATGGTGTTGCTTCAAATATGCTAATTAAGCAAAAATAAGTGATGAATGGAATACATTTGATCAATCAAGTAGGCCTAAGCCCCTGGTGCTGCATATTCATTGTACATCATGAATATGAAACCAAAGTCATTTATCAAATATCAGTTGCACATTTGTATCTTATTAATCATACATGCTGAAACTTCTGTCTTGTCAAAAAAGCTGAAGGTTGATGAAGCACTTGCAAAAAGGATTAAACTCAGGGAACTCGGGGTAGTGCTTCAGTTATAATGCATGAGGTGTTTTCAAACTTCCAGAATCTTAAACAGTCAGTTGATCCTCGCTCCTGATAACACTCAGATGATCCTGTCTCCCCCCTTTCTTTCTGTCCTCTAGATATTACCTTGTAAAGATTGCTTAATAATTACAGATATTCACTCCTGCCTTACTTTAAAAAAGGGTTATTGATCAATTTTAAAACTTCACCAGTGAGCCAGGCTTTGACTACACACTAAAAATTATTTATATCAATATATTACTAACGCAATAGCCAGATAATTGTTATGGAGTACTCACTGGTAGAACACCACCCCAAAACATGGGGCTGTTTTGACGAAGCCTCAACCTCCAGAGCTGAAAAATGAAGCCAATGGGGAAGTGCCAAAAATTGCAGTTCCTCTAATGGCCATTTGGGGCTGGCTCCAAGAGCAAGTCAGTTCTCATAGACCCAGCTTTACTGCAGAAATAAACATATACAGCCTGGTACAAAAAAAGGTTTTGGTCTCTTTAGATCAGTGGTTCTCAAATGCTGTGCTGCAGCACATTGGTGCGCTATGTTGCCAATCCAGGTGTGCCGGCGGACTTTGTGGTAACCACACATTATTATTGCAATATTCAACTGCGCCTTTACGAAAAGTTATGAATGAATTTTTTATTGACTGTATCAGTCAGTATGTTGTGCTCATCCATTTCCCAATAAAGAGGAAACTCTGGCTAAAAAATGTAATTTAATTAATTCAAATAAACCTTCACAGTGAACCTATTTGTCGCCGTTCGTGTGTGGGAATTAAAAGTGCGTGACTCATCAAAAGCCCTGATTGGCAGCCAGTAGCCATGTTTCCATCAGCCTGCTTAGATGCGCATCTAGAAGTATCGTATCGGAAAATTATGATGGAAACGCCAAAATTCAAATTAAAATCCCCTGATTCGCACAAACTAAAATGCGCTCGCTTTAGCCGGGTTTTGGTTGATTCGAAAAAATGCTGATTCGCAAAACGGGGGATGGAAACAGTTATGTTCGACTTAGGTCTGACGTAGCGCATCTCTCTCCATGGTGATATCCACACTCCGGGTCGGGAAGGAGGTAATGCATTTACAAGCTGGTTGCCAACCGCCAGAAAACGTAGAAGAAGAAGAAGAAGAATGCGAGACTTGTTTTGTTTCCGGTTCTGCGGAAAACTCGCGCAAGTTCGTAGTTTTCACAAAGTCTGTATATTTAATGGAAACACACAGGATTCGTATTTCTTTTAATGCGCATTTCCCAATGATTCAAATCACTTTTGGATGGAAACACAGCCAGTGTGAGGGATGATAACATTTAACAGTAGAAAGCCATGAGTGGGAAACTGGATCGCTTTATTGTACAGAGGAAATTACAACAAAGCACCAACGAAGATGACCTGCCACTGAAAGAAAAAAAACCCTGTCAGTAGACAGTATCATAAAAGCTACCTTTCTTATTTTTTCTTATTTTTACTGTCTTATGTTGTAATAAGAGTGATAACACACATTGTAGAAGCTACAGATATAAATCCAGGTGTGCCCTTTGGTGTGTCTTGGGAACAGAAAGTTTGAAAACCACTGCTTTTGCTAATTTCCACATTCATGACAACTGTACAGGGTGTCAATTTTTATATAACTTACCCGTTTATATTTTATGAAGGCTTAAAGTCATGCATAATTTAGGGCGTGGCTGCTTTGGGTGCCGTCCATTGGCAAATCGCTAGGTGGCAAGGAAGGTTTGCTAACGTAACCATGGCGTACCCCCCTGACTCAGAGTGTAGACTGAATCACATAAAGTCCAGGTAAAAAAAATTCCTGTGCTTCTTATATGAAATAAAATGGTACCAAAAAAAAATCATTATCAGTTCAAGTGTACATTATATTTAGAATATTTTCACCACTTTACATTGCTGTCAGACAGCCTTTTCTGTTAAGGGACTGACCATCATTTTACTTCGCAGAACACGGTTGGTCTACCACTGCCTTTACATCTTAGTGTGTAAAGGTAAAGCAGAATATCCGAAATATAACGTACACTGAAACTAATATTGACTTTTTCAGGTGGCTAAAATACGTTTTGCTGCAGCCCTGTCGACAGCAGTACATTGCTTAGCTTCTGTGCTACTAGACTTGGCTTATCATAGATGCTAGCAAAGCAAAACGGTACATAATAAGCACAGTAGAAACGTCAGATAGGTTGGACCACCATGTTCTATATATATTTAAACCCTGCGGTTGAAGCTGTTGTCTACCTAAAAGTGATTGTTGTTAGTCACGTCATGGTTTTTCAGTCTATAGGCTTAGCTTTAGCTGTCGCTGTTTCAGTGTGTTTTCAGTTCATCATAGTTAATTGTAATTTTTTGGTCGCCTAAAAAGATATTGATCAGCTTTTGGTTTTACTGAAAGACCTCAGAAGGAGTCAAATTTTAATTTTTCTCAGTGAGTACATTTTTGTTTTAATGGTTTTAAGCCTGTTTTTGCTAGCCAAAATCAGTATTAGCATCATAGCAGTTAACAACAGACTGTAAATGCACCATGCTAACCAAGCTAGCCGCTAGCATTAGGGTTAGCCACGCCCTCGTCCAAATATGGTCACTGCTGGATCCAAAAATCCAAGATGGTGACAAACTGGAGGCTAAAATCTGCTGCCTTTTTAAACTCATGATCGTTTTTGTTAGTTATTTTTAATAATATATGTGTCATTCTATTGTTTGTTTTATTGTTTATTTATTTGCACATATAAAAGGAACAAATTATAGATCCTCGTATACAACTGACAGTAAATTTGGTACCATTTAAATATAAAACTTGAGCTTATTGTGCCCAACACTGGGTCCAGGTAATCATATTTAAATTTGGGCAAATAACCCAACAGTAAAATAACAAGAATAACACTAACACTGGTTCAAAACAACATATTGTACTGCATCTTTGCTGTATTATCCCAAACTACAATTTATCCCAGTGATTTTAAGTGTGCAACATGGGATTTTTTTTTTCAAAGTTAAGTGTAAATATATATATTTTTGTAATTCCCCATTTTTTAATACAAATTAATGGCCCCTGAGGAGACATTTAAGGGGACAGTGACCACTGAAAGGGGTTAGATTGCTGCATGTTATTATGAAGCATCATATTTTTTCAGTAGTAGCAGAAACATTTAGCAGAGACACAAATGAATAATTGATTCATAACAAGTGAACAAAGATGAATAAATAAAACAAATCCCCTTCTTTTTCCAGCTGATTTATGACATATGTATATAAAAAAACTGATAGCATTATCCGTGGCCAAACCTCTGTGTAACAATGTGTGGAGGTTTTCATTGCCATCATATAGTGGATGAGAGAACTAACACTTGATTGCCAGCAGTTCATCAGTGCATCCTTCATATTTGTCACCCAGCCTGCCTCAAGGCAGCGTGCTAGCTCAAATTGAAGCTGACATCTTCCAAATATGAAAGCAACAAATCACACATTTTTATTGGGCTTAATCTCCAGCCTAGCCCCTTGCAGACGTCAGCACAATCATGGACGCTGCTCTAATTCTTGCCGACTGGCTGCTTGTGCCTCCCAAGCATCTCTGGACTCACAGAGCAAACACAAATGGCCAGACACCAGAGACAGGGGTGACACCTACGCTTATTAGGAGGCTTTAATGCGGTGGTAAGAGCATGTGCAACTCGTGTAACGAGATTGTGCTTTGAGTAATCCATGGATGGGCTGTAAACAGTGATTATACCTGGGAACATATTGGATCTGGACACATGTGTAAAGTGGATGTCCATGTGACCCATTATTCAGTTGTGTTTTTTAAGATTATATTTTGGCTTTATTAAATAGGACAGGTTAAGGATGAGGGGGGGGGGATTTAAACCCATGGTGGCTGCACCAAGGACATAGCCTTTGTACACGGGACACCTGCTCCACCCAGGGAGCTACTGGGCACCCCAGGTTATTAATTTGTTTGACTTAAACTTTCAAATTTGATATTTTTTGTATGGAGCATCTGAACTTTTAGCAGGGAGTTGTATGGGAGTTATGTTTGAAAAGTACTTTAACCAAAGACAGAACTGAAGATGAAAAGTAAACCGACTAAGAGGATAGCTAAAAAATAGTAATAATGTCAACACAACAAAATTTTCAGGGAAAGTTAAATAGATTTAAAGCAGTTTGTTATTTTTTTCACACATCAGGAGTACAAGTGCATATGTGAAATAAAAAGTTACATATTGCCTTCAAAGGGAGCTGCACAAAATCTTATAAATTGCCTCAAGTGATGTCACTTTTGGGTTGGTTGGTGCTGAAGACTACAAATTTGAAAATGGAAAAAAGATCTAAAATTGTGGAGTTAGCAAGAAGTAATTTAAGTTGACTTATTGTATATTACTGAATTGTTTGACTTCATGATCTATGGATACACTGCTGCTTTTTTTTAACCATGTCTTGTAAGGCGTCCTTGATTGCTTTGAAAAGCGCCTATAAATGAAATTATTATGATTATTAAGTGAGCTTACAAAACATCTGTAGCCTCCCCCTCATCACTGATTGATGCTAGCTGCCTGAAGCTACATTATCCACGACTAGCATAACCAAGGAACAGCGCTGGTCTTTGAGGCCAATTTTACATTGTGGTAAAATGTGAAATTACAACGTTAGGGTCTGTCACATGACACCTTGGGGCCCAAAAAACAGTTGACTAAGGGTGCTTTGGTCTAAATCAGGGAGTAATGTTGTTACAAAGCTGTATAATTGCCTAGAGTTGGTTCGTGTTCTCACGGCAGCATTTACAAGCGGACCAGATCAAATGCCTTGTGTGAGAAAGCTGCTCTTGATTAGTCAGAATTCTAACTTCACTTTATAGGAGGAGGAGGTGCACATTAATAATCCTCCAGGACTGTAACATGCTCATGTTTAACCCAAACAATGTGTCATGTGACTGCAGTTGGTTCACATCCAGGTCGGAGCATGAACACAAACGAACCGCACCAGAGTTCGTTTGTAACCGGACCGAGACCACCTCTTCAAGAAGGTCTCAGTCTGGTTGTTTTGGTGCACACCTGAGTGTGATTGCTGTGTTCACACTTGCCCAAACGAACCACACTGAGGGGGCAAATGAGCTTGAGTTCAATTGAACCGAACCAAACAGGGCAGGTGTGAAAGCATCCTAACATTGAGAAAGACGTGTCTGTAAATCAGTGGATACATTTTTCTAAGCGTCACAGCCACTGAGAAATGACTCTTTTCACTATAGGGATTTAATCCATTTGGTCCAAAAACATTTCTAAAGTCTAGAAGTGCCACACAATTAATCATTTTATCCCCAGTCAAGTTACTGTAGCACAGGGCTAAACACAAAATCAGCCAGACGGTGGCCGAGCAGCTATCTTCAACCAGCCTGCTTCCAATGCTGTATCCAGGTGTCTTTATACATCCATAAACGTAACACACCTAAATCTCTGATTGAGTTATCAGTGGTCTAGTTGCATTGTGGGTAATCTAGGCACCAGGTTTTGACGAGGAAGACGACTGTGAACATCTGTCGCAATGATCCCATTTTTTAACTGTCCTCTGTGAGTCTAACAATGCTATAGAAGTGCAACGCTGAATCAGTGGTGAGTCTTTTTAGAATTATTCAGAGCGCAGAATAAAGTCGTTTTTATGTATCGTAGGAGGTCCAGAAATGTGTAAGTGAGCTTCCTGCGCAGTGAGATGTGTGGACAACAGTTATACAGCTCTTAAGAACAAAACATAACCTAGCAGGAACCATAAAGACTTACTGCTGGGAGCAAACACAAACCCAGTCACTTCTCCTCTGATTCGAGCCCTAACAGAAACCCATTTTTCGTGAGGCTCTGATACCAGACAGTGCCAGTGTGTGTGACAAGGGGGCTTTAAATGTTCTTCAAAGATAAACTGAACTAAACAGCCAGCGCCAACAGGAACAAGATAGCAACTGACTACACTTTCTAAAGGGCCAAGCATCCACTGGATGTGTTGTTGGTGTAATTTCCAGCTAGACATTGGACACAGTAAAAATGTGGCTTGTTTGACAACTCAGACTTTAAGACTACTGTCACGTATATTTGATAATGATTGATAATGGCTATATGCAGACCATACTTATCTGAATATTACTCTCCTGTGCAGCCCAAAAAATAAAAGAGCTTTTCTTATTTGTTGTCAGGTAAGCAGTAAACTGTTTGTTCCAGCATTTGTATTTAAATATTGGGGTTGCTATGATAGCTAGAGATGTGTTGAGAGAGGAGAGACATACAATGACCCCTAAGGTTTTAACAAAATGCTTGGAAAAGTTACATGGGTGGAAGCAAAAACAGAGGTGGCTCCCTGTAGGTGGCGTAGAGGGAGTTTATAGGTGCTTATTTTTCGCTGGAAACAGCTTCCATCTGCTGCTGCTGGAAGTTAAGTTGATGAGAGCGAGGAGAGTTCACCAAAACAGTGAATTTACAGGAAGCAAACGCAAAAAAAAAATGAGCTTAAAGACACTGAAATGCTCTATAAAGCTGAGGGGCATATGGGAGCTGGATCATATTTCTCTCTGGTTTCGCACTACGAGTGACTCCTTTAACATCATGCACAGTAATTTCATCTATTGTTAATATGAAACTACTGATTAGAGCAGCTTTAATTAATCCGAGTAGCATTCAAGATCAACAGTTTGGAGCATTCTTTGAAGCAAATAATGCGCTGCCTTTTTAAAATCAAAGTGATTGGCCTATTAGAGGAACGCCAGAGTATTTACTTACTTGTTGGATTCTGGTGAAAGTTAGAAAAATGATGAAACTCGCAGCTGTGTTTTCAGATTTTCGGAATTACACAGATGAGCCCGAGGAGGAGCTCTGCAACATCTGTTTGCTCATTTATGTGTCAAACACAAAACATCAGACATGACTGATCTCACTTTGACAAAACTTGGAAAATGATGCATCTCACCGCCGCTTTCTGGCATTTAGAATTACACTGATTGGTCCAAGGGGAAATTACATTTCAAAATAAAGTGACACATTTGCCGCTGATTGGCCCAGATGGGGACATTTTGGGGACAACAATGATTACTATTACTTAGTTTTACCAGTCTGAATCTTCAGCGGGCGGATTTTTCTTGCACATTATAGAATATGGAAGTTTTGACTCATTACGTTCAGCTGCAAACATTTTAATGCTCTTATCATAGCACAGTGAGGTAGAACAATTATAAAACCCAAGACCCAAACCCAAAAGAGCCTGGAAAGAATTTGACTGTCAGCACTGTGCAAGGTCGTCCTCGCTGTAAACTAACAACCAGAATTGGATGGGATTGGATTTGGACCCCTCAGACTCTGTCAGGAGAATTCAGGGTTTGTTGGCTCGGTTGCAGCCAGCAGTCAACAAGGGCACATGAGTGCTTTCTTTTTGCCACTATAAATTTGTAGGCTAGCTGAAGCATTTTCCTTTCCTCTCTCTTTTTTTTTGTTTCATAACAAGCATATACTGTTCACACCTCCCTATTATTAGATCACTTCCTGACTTGCAGCCGTGTTGGCCTTAAAGCCAGAAACACTTATTCCTCACTTGTATTGGGCTGGAAAGTAATTACCGCTGCTGCTACCACATAACAAACAATGACCTTGATTGATTGACAAGCATTTTCACAATCTGCTGCTTTGTAGATATACTGTGACAAATTTCACTTCACCTAATTTGGATCCTAACCCGCACCAGATAGCGGCACAGGCGCGGTAGCAGTGATACTTAAAAAGTAAAACATGTGACATAATGCCCGACAGAGCTGTATTATTTTAACAACTGAATGTTCTCATTTTCCCTTGTCTATCAGTCAGCCTGAGTGGATGGTGGCCAGGAGGGGGGATGGGTTGATGGATGGATGGAGGGACGGGGGGGGCTGAGTACAGAGCTCTCCACCTCTTGCCCTCCTCTGCTGTCATCTGTTGCCCCACAGCAGGCCAGAGGTTGTTGGCGTTTTGCTCACTTGTAATCCGTCTCACTGTCTGGCTGCCGGCTCTCGGGTCACCTGTCACTCAATTTGACATGAATCAGCATTGACGCCAGCAGATTTAAGCTATTTCTCTCAGTCTGTAAACACAGCCTGGGTCCATGGGCCTCTAGCAAAATAAAAGAACAACAAAAAAAAATACCCACCCCTCACCACCCACCCAGAACTACTGAGTGTTGTCTAATGACCCATAAGAGCTTGAATATGGTTAGACATGTTTAGTTTTTGTGGGATATAACTGCAATTAAATGTGGAATGGTAATCAGGTTGTGTTAATCTGACATGACATGCTGCTGCAACTCACTTTTGCAGCCCCACATGAGGACACAGTTTCAGACTGAGACAACACAAACACATCTCCCATCAATCTGACACATTATGATTCCATGATACGAGGCAGATTTAACATGAGGTCCGTCACAAAGTGAAATTCTTCTTCCTGAGTCCCTTCTGAAACTATCATCAAGATACAGCGAATTCAGTAAAAATAAATAAATACATGAAATAAATATTGAGGCACAAATGCCAGACCAGAGCGACAGGAAGTCATTTAATTCAGTTTTTGTGGATGTCATGAACATGAAATTAAAGCTGCCCCGTGGAGTTTTCTTGTAAACAAACACAAGTTATGTTTACACTCTGTTTCTCACTGAAGCCTGACAAATGTGTTAAATGTATTTTCTTTCCTTCAAAACATTTACAAAGCAGCTTTTAAAAAAAATATTTTAAATCCTGCATTATTTACAATTCAACACTGATCCACAGCACAAACTAGTAGTCAAAAAACACTGGGCCTGATCACACAGAAAGCATTATAGTAGCTGGTGGCAGCTTTTTGTAATTTTTTTTTTGAGAATGAAGCTTTTTGCTCGCTGTTTTTGCGTTGCTACGTGCCTAGCATTTCTGCGCTGTAGGTGCCAGGCATTTTTGCCGGAGCGCTCTGAACTCCTCAAGTTAAAAAAAAAAAACTTCAACTCAGAGCAGAAAAGCACCCCATGTCAGTTTCGCTTTTTTTTCCAATTGTCCAATCGGATGATTTGAGAGGCGGGCCTTCTGTGGTGGTCACAGTTGGTAAACAATGGTGGTGCCATTCATTTTTGTTAAGCTTGGCCTGATGTCTGACAGCAGGTTGTCAAACTGCCCCCGAGTCATCCTAAAATATGCCTGGAAACGTTCATCATGGAGGAGAAGCTCCTGGACCAACTGGTGGTACTCCCCATCATCCACCCTCTTTTTTAGGGTCTCATGTACCCACATAGATCTCCATTTATCTGCTGACCAACAAACTATTTGCTGACTCACCTTCAACCAGAGCTACAGCAAGTACCCTCTGCCTCAACATTTTCGAAACGAGCTACTAATTACTGTGAAATAACTAACTAAATAAATAAAGATTGATTATACGGGAGGGTTAGGGTTTTGGGTTTTTTTTACTCGTGGCATTCAGTAAATTAAAGCTTGGATTAATTTTTATGAAAACTCTGATTCTTTTGATCTGAGCGATACAGCCTCTGGGGGCAGACCCCCAATTTTTTGGAGCGATACAGCCTCTGGGGGCAGACCCCCAATTTTTTGGTATTCCGGTTTGATTTGGGCAGAGGAGGCAAATTTCCGTTTCCGACTTCCGTTTATAGTAAATATGTTGAACCATTGCGATGATTTCAGAGTTTGCAGTGACGCCAATTTTGTTCCGCCTCGTTAGTTCACCGCATGGACCGTTTAAAGGCCCATTTATGCTCAACGTTAAATACGGATCCGGATACGGACGGAGCCTTCTGTCCGTGCTCCGCATTCATTTCGTACGTATTTCTGCACGTTTCCATAAANTGACGGTAACATTGTTTGAAACGGACGTATACATTTTCGTATGTAAAGGGAGCATAAATGAGCCTTAACCTGGCAACAACTGCAGCCGGCTCAAACGTGATTGGTCAATATCACGTGGACTACAAACAGCCTACAACCGGAAACCAGGACTCTTCCGCTCTTCTTCCGGAGGCAAGATCTCCAGGGACTCTACATTCACTGAATGTAGAGTCTGTATATAGAGACTACCAGGCCTTTATTTGTCAAAATGTGTAGCCACATTGGGACAGTAAAAGGGACTGTTCTTTTAATTGGGACTAGGCCTTTAATCGAAATTTTACAGGAAGTTTAAATAAAGCTCCATCTCTACAACTACATTTCAATGAGAGAGTGAATTGCAACTTATACATTATTGCACTGGTAACAATAATCCAATAATACAATAATATAACACTCACAGAGGCCATTTGTCTGCACTGAGTACATCTATTACTCAGTTGCTTTTACATTTAGTTGCTTCATTGAAGTAAAACTCTAGACGCAGATGCCTTTACTTGTTTTTACACAGTATTTTTACAGTGTAGTATTACTACTTTTGTTTAAGTAAATTATTTGAATACTTCAATCACTGCCTGGTGAATTATGACTAACTACATTTGAAACGATTTGATGTTACATCAAGTAAACCACAAGTCTTTATCTCCTGACTTTACTGAAACAAATGACCCATTTTAAGAATATTCTCAGTCCTCTGCATATTTGAGATATGCCTCCTCTCCAGCCTCATGTGTGATCTAATGCCACAGTCATAACAGTGTATGAATTTATGAAAAGGCTACCTCTCCAAGCGTGAATAGCAGCTACAGCAGCAGCTCCGTGAACAAAATAACACCGGTGAAACGAGGTGTGCGTCATGCACACTGAGCGTGCTGTAACATATAGAAAATGTTGCTGGTGTCTACGTTTTTATGCAGGACATGCATCGAATATCAGAGAGGCTAAATTGATCCAATGATGCAAATGTAAGCAACAGAGATAGTATGAGCTGCAGAGACAGTTGTCACTGTGGTCAAGATTCAGATGTGGACATGTGCAGTCTTAAAAACCCAGCCACTGTGCAGACAGGGAAATCAATACAGCATTTTGTTATCTATCTCTATCTTACAACTTAAAAGAGAAGGATTATATGTCATAGAGTGAGCCCAGGCAGAGTTAGGCGTAGATCTATCATTGTAGAGAGTCACAGGCCTTTTCCTGTGTAAATCATGTGTCACATGGGCAGCAAGTTCATTCTCCGGCCATGGAATACATTTAGGCCTTGGACACGGACTCCCATTTTTCACTTATGATCGAGTGCTTCCCTGCAGTGCTGGACCTGTAAGTAGATTATTTTCTAACATGACGCCTTCATTGTTCGTTTTGTTATTGCTGTCCATATCAGATCAAACACGGGAAAAATAGCTTCATGTGCTAAAACAAGTGATTGATACATTTTAATTACTCCACTTCTCTTAGGAGTGCGACTGTCACAGCTGCTGAGGTTTTAATGTGACAAACGCTCGACAGTGAGACAAGGAAGGCAAATGACACACCTGTGGCAAAGTTGTGAAGGTACTGAATTTCTCCCACCTGAGCAGTCAGTCCTGCACATGTCAGAGGCTTCAGTGCAACTGCGGGATCCCCATAAACCAAAACCTCAAACGGAGCCCAGACAGTGAATGATCCGGCTTCATCATTTGCGGGACCCTCATCCTTGTGGACGTTTCTGAACCATCTCTCATGTGGAACGTAACGCTGACCGTGCGAGGTGGATAAAGTGAAAAGTAGCCACAGAAAATATGAGCCGTCACACGCTGCAATACATCCTCTCAGGCAAAGATAAAGGCCTCTGCAGAAGATGCTGTATGTGTTCAGGTCCTTGATAAGAAAAGGAAATCATGTTATTAAAAGGCAATATCCAAGCAGTGATTGATTTTACATTAATGATGGTTATACAGCAAACCATAAAGACATAAAGAAATTGATCGGCAGCTTCAGTCTCACCTCCTTAACCCTCTTGTGGTTGGCATAAGAAGGCAATCTTGTGCTACCTCTGTTCTGCAGGTACTGTATATTCTCAGTTATGGGTACAAAGACAGGCCAGCAGGTAGTCACTCATTCAAGACATCTATATTACATCTGTGAGATGGGGTCTTCCAGAGACAATCATTCCTACGATTCACTTTCAGCGCACAAGAATCATCTTATGTCATGAAAGTATGTGAGCGCTGAAATTGTCAGACAGCTCCCACTTCTGGCTTTCATCATCTCTTCCCAAAGCATTTCGATTTAATTTAAGTGTGCCGGCAAGTGCTTTCATTTTGTTTTAATGAAGTTTTAAAAGTTGGCTGATCTGTAATGTAAGCTGCCGCCGCGGTCCGACTTTCGCTTACCTATCATCTGTTCTCCCTGTGATTGCCACAGAATACAATGTGATGACCTGTCAGCCATTACGCCATGTGTGGGATATTCCTGAGTTCACTCAGAAGTTAATCACTGGTGCAGAGGAATAAGTCTGTCCTGCAGTCTCTCTGTTGTGATGAAGAGCCGCACACATATCCAGCTGTAAGTACCAAACTTATCTATCTATCTATCTATCTATCTATCTATCTATCTATCTATCTATGTCTTTGGTGGATCAAATTCACAACACTGATGCATTAAAGGAACAGTTCACACCCAAATCAAAAATACATATTGACAGTACTTACAAAATACTTTCCTGTAGTGCCAGACTATGTCTACCAACCATATCACTGTGCACAAAAGCATGTATTTACTCACTGGCGAGACGTACGTGCTCATGACAGACATAAACATTAATGGCGTCCTTCTCGGCTAGGCTGTGATGTAAGCCAGTCCCTCCAAGATTTCTTGAAAATATTTATGAGCTTTCGGTTTTTCCCACAAAATTACAATCTATTTGTGATGGGGGAGGGGTCTGACAGCCGATTGCCAACAATTGGCTTTGCTGCCATTTGAAGCAACATTGAAGGACCGTCTTTGTGAGCCATTCTCCTCCTGCTCTCACTGTCCAGTTAGCATGAGCTAACGTAGCAGCAGCGGCTAACATCCAACACTGAGCTGTTAAACTAGTGGTTCCCAACTGCTGGGCCTGGTCTTGGTCCAAAAGTGGATCCCTGGTCCATTCTGAATGGACCACAAGTGACATACGAACGTGTCAAGTTAGTAAAAAAACACACTTTATTTTCAAGTACAGCAAATTTCCAGCACAGAGCTTTTACTCTGAAGTGCCACTCCCTGCTGTAGAGTACGTGACTGATGGACAGCTACTCGATAGAGACAACAAACTAGGTCAACCACATGGCCAAATGCAAGTATGATGCTGAATACATTTACCTGTGTGGACCTTAAACAGACGAGTAAGGAGAAATCTGGACCCCAGCTGGGCCAGTTGGTCTTAACAATCTCACATCAACACTGAAACGACAATAAATAATGAATAACTACTGGGCGACGTTAGTCATATGATGCTAACAGTTATCCCTATCACTGTGTGGGTGTGACTCTGTCCTAGCCACAGAGCTCACACTACCGCAGCAGTAGTGTGATGATAAACACAAGGGCAGCAACAGCAGGGTAAGGAGAGTCTGAGCGAATTAGTACGCTGCACGTAGCTCAACAATGAAATGAGATACGACTTGTTTTAAATAGTCAAAATAGCATTTAAGTTGTGGTGATGCGACAAAATTGCTAGGTCATGCAAAATGCACAGGGACTGGCTGAATTTGCATTAAATGTTGCAAGATCCTGGAGGGATTCAGTGGTGCTAACAGAGCTAGCAGTAGATGCATGCTTCCTTGTGCACAGCGATATGGTTGGCGGGTGTAGCTTGGTAGAAAGAAAATAGTTCCTAAATGAAACTGCTCACAACAAGGTCTTGAGTAAATGGGTAATGATTTCTGCAAAGAGACATTGCTGCTGAGTTTTTCAAATGTATTTTTTTGATGCTTTGAGCACCACAAGCCGAGTGCCATCAGGTTCCATTACATTTCAGAGAAGGCAGACATCTCTACAGCCGATATCTCCAACACTCTGCAACTCACACCAAAACAATCTAAACTGAAAACAGCGCTACAGGTAAGAGGAAAAATATGTGTTTTTGATTTTGGGGTGAACTGTCCCTTTAACACAAAGGCCACCCTGAATATTCTGGATATGAACACACACTGTGGGAATTTTGCTCTTCAAGTCTCGCTTAGCTGAAAGTGACCCAAGATTATGAGAAACAAAGACATGGTAAATGCCGTCATCTACACAAAGACAATGAGATGTTACATCCAATGTCATGGCATTCTGTTGGAGAATTTAAACAAAGAATTGAACCACAGACGATATCTGCTTGGAAATGGAGAAGGGTCTTAGCTGCCACATCAAAACGGGGGAAAAAAAAGGCATAGCATTTGAAAGCCTAAAGGCTTAAACTAATACAAAAAGTCTAATCAGACTAGCAATCCCTGATGTTAATGAAGGTGTCACACATTGCACAAAGAAAGTTGTGCCTGGCAATCTTCCATTTTTCGGCTGCCTACACCAGTGACATTTCATCTCACATTCAAAGAGCGCTGAGGCCCCTTAATGAAATGCATAATTAACATATTCTAATTGTGCTGAGCACAGTGATGGTTTTGACAGAGCTCACTTTCCATGTCTAATTCAATGCTAATTTAATCTGTTCTTTTCCCGCCGACATGACCTTTCTTGATTGAGTTTCACCGCAAAGAATTTTTTGATGGATTGATTTATCAACCTCTTGGAATGCAACAAAAGTGCCAGTTTTAGACAGATGAGACAAGAAAATGACGAAGACGATGGCGGACGAAATCAGGTGACTGCGGAGGAAAAAACAATTTGATATTTTAAAATTAAATGAAGCCAGGCGAGCTGTATAGAATTATGTCCCATGATACATTGTGGTATTAAAACACTCCTGCACAAAACATAGCATTTTGAATCCTGCAGGTCTAATGGCATCATTTCTCAGTCACAAGCAGAACATTGCTTAAGCCATTCGGCTGGCGTACCTTTAACACGGGGATTAAGAGGAATCTAAAGGCGTCTTTATGACAGAAAGAGCAAAAAGATACCAGCACTATTCATGGATCTTCTTAATCTGAGTATTTACCAAAGGTTGATGCTGAGTAGGCAGCTAAGAGCATCTCGGCCCACTCAGCTGTTGAAATTCCCATTCTTTTATAATGGGAAAGAGAGAATTATATTCAACGGAGGCAAAGACACTGACACAGCCTATAGGAGACTTTGTTTAGCTTTGAGCGTTGGGTCACAAATCGTGGGGAATTTGTTGTAAGCAATAATTTACTTTCTGAATACACATGCCTTCCCTTTACAGTCCTTCAGATGTCAGATAATACATTTGCACTATTCTAAATGGAAATGACAGAAATTCCCTCCAATGTCTGATTCCATGTCCCAGTATGAGGCAAAACCTAGGTGGTGAAATTAGGGGAGAAAGCTGGGGATGAGGAGGAATGTGGAGCTGTCAGTCAGTCAGTCAGTGGGAAGGGGGATTATGCAGAGCTCAGAGCGGTAATTGAACACCGTCGGGCCCGCCCTCATTTACATCTCTCCCTTCTGCTGGCTTTGATTGGCAGCTGTACATGAAATGCCACATCAGTTGAAAGTATGTTGTGAGCTGGCACTAACAATCCTGTGGCTCCGGGGAGACCTGCCATATTGTAATTTGGTTATCAGGCATGAAGGAAATAATTCTAAGTGCCAGGAAATGTGAGGCAGAATAAATGCTTCATTGCTGCAAGTTGCCCAGGGTGACAGTTCTTATTTAATGTACAAGAGCGTCCCGTTGCCTGTAGATTTGGGGAGCAGAGGAGGGGAGGGGGATGTAAACTGGGAGGTGCAGAGTTTTCACAAAGACGATGGGTAAATGGAAGCCTGCAGAGAACAAAAGCACAGATAATCAATAAAAAAAAAATCATTATGCATAATTTCGGGGTCAAGTTTGTGCTCTAAATAAAAAGCAACAACAGATGCATAATAGAACGTATTTGTATTGGAACCCTATTTTTAGGCACACACGTGGAATTTCCAGACAAAAGGCATAAGCACAGAAGTAATGCAGATTTGAGCGTGCCGTTGCATCATTTGGCTGACACATAGCGAAAATGGGTCCTGAACGCAGCCACTTCTCTTAAGTGGCTCGGGCCTTATTTGTTTTGATGCACTGTTTTTGCATGGGGAGTCTTTTCTCCTGAGATGGAGCTGTCACATTGTAAAAAGAAGCCCCTGATGCTGGCAGCAGCCCCCGGGCAAAATGAAAACAAGTAAGTGGCATAGATAAATCATGCCAGCCAACGTCTTGTTGATGAATCAGATAAGACCAGAGCATCTCAGGAACACTGGGCTTAATGGAGGTCCCAGTGGCAGCTGTGGGTGGGTTTATAATGACTGTAGAGAGTTTCTTTTGTTTACTCGCAATTATAACACAGATCCAGGGATAGATAGATAGATAGATAGATAGATAGATAGACAGATAGACAGATAGATAGATAGATAGATAGATAGATAGATAGATAGATAGATAGCAAAGCAAGCTTCCCCTGCCCCTCAAATAAAAATCGTATTATTATCATCTTTTAAACAACTTAGCTAAGAATAAATACCAAAAAATAAAAGAATACAGCACGTTAATTTGTGAATTTCCTCTTCTTCTTTTTTTGTATTGAATACATTACATGCAAATTCTTCTTTTTTTTTGCAATGCGTTTTTGACTTTTCAATTTCTCTTATTCTCAAGCCCCTTTCCCACTTGACAAAAAAATAATAACCAAAAAAAAACCAAACATAACGTCTGCCCTGCACTGGTGAGTCTCAGTACTGGCCAGCCTAACGTTTTAAGTTTGTTTATCTGGAAACTAAGTCTGTTAAAACAATGGGGTGGTGTGTGATTGTGTTCATGTGGCTTGACTCTTGGCTCCATTAGCCGTTAGCTTGGAGAAAACGGTCCCTATGAAAGTGCATCGCTGAGAAGAAATTATTGGAATCACTCAGGGATCAGGGTTACGTCGTTCACTGAGTGATTCGCCACGCGGTAGGCAGTCCCTCCCTGCACCCTGGCTGCTTCGCGACTCACAAGTGATTCATCGTGCGCACGGACCAAATCGGCAGCTCCACTCCTGGCCTGCACGCTTCGCTGCAGAGCCCAACTGAACTGAGAAATGAACGAATCAGTTCCAGAAGTGATTCAGTTCAGTACGTTCACTCAACAGGTTCTTTTGAACAATTCGCTCGCAAACGACACAACACTATTGTGACACACCTGAAGAAAAAAAACAGAAACTCTACTGCTGGCAGTGGGAAAGCAGTCTATCACCTGTTTTTATTGGGTTTATCTGCATTTATACACGTGCTAATTTTGGTGAAAAACGGGTGTAATGCTCTCCACCCTCCACTTCACCATTTCCCTTATGGATAATTAAATAAGCAACTTAGCTAACAAACAATTATAATAAATAATTTGCAATTTTATTCTTCTTCCATTTCCTCTCTTCATAGTCTTCATAGCTCCTCATAGAGACTGAATAAGTAAGAGATCTTAAAAAGAAGTGTCCACTTTAACATTTACACTGGCCTCCATGCTGCTTTCTACTGTTCACTAACCTGTTTTCTGGCCTGTCCGAAACATTGCTCATGACACACCAGACAAAAAAAACAGAAATGCACTCGTCCACTGATTGCAAAGGGAAAGCAGTCTATCGCCTTTTTTTATTGGGGTTATCTGCATTTACAAAACTACTTTTGGTGACTTTTGGAGAGTAAAATGCTCCCCATCCTTCACTGCACTAAGTTCCTCATGTTTAATTATTATTATTATTATTATTATTGTCCCAGAAAATAGAGGTAGAGGCAGTGTCTGTGTTGCCTATAGGAAGATTAGATAGATGAAAATGCAAAACACATGTCCATGAACCAATGACTGACATCACGGTGGGTGTGTCAATTATTTTATAAGATAAGATAATCCTTTAATCGTCCCACAGCGCGAAAATCTGCAACATTACAGCAGCAAAGGGAAAGTACAAACAGGAAGCATCAGCACAAAAAGATAAAGTACGTAAAATAAGTAAACTGTACAAAAACAAAGAGCAGTATAATGAGCAAACAAAAATGCAGTCTATGTTCAGCACTACAGGTAAGAGGAAATAAATGTTGTTGTTTTTTACTTTGGGGTGAGATAGATAGATAGATAGATAGATAGATAGATAGATAGATAGATAGATAGATAGATAGATAGAATAGATAGATAGATAGATAGATAGATAGATAGATAGATAGATCCGTCCTGTTTGTTGCAGCAGGGGTTATTATTCATAAACTAATAGGGTTAAGGGAAAGTGGCCTCTGCCATCATCTCTCATGTGAACAGACTGACTGAGAGACGTGATGGCTGACATTCCCTGGCAGAGTGCGGATCATTTGTCCGCAGGAACAGGGGCAGCTCAGTTCCAAATGCCATGGTGTGGGGTGCCCAGACAATGGGCTCAATGCTGGGCTATTATCCCCTGTGTCAGCAGGGATTGGCCTCCCATTTGAAGAGGTCCACTCGTCTGCATCCATGCCACTTTGAGGAGCATCATTAGGTGGGCCTGTCAATTTCCAACCTAGTGTTATCTGGATGCTATAAATACTGCGCATCATTCCTCCCTGTATTTGCCTTCATACCATCCATCCAGCTGCCTGCAGTCCTGAGTAGATGGTCCGCTCGGTGCCAAATGATCTCTGCCATTTGTTTTTAATCAAAATGGAGGCAATAGTTGTTATGTAGTGGCACACCTGTGTTGTTTTTGACATGGGAAACTCAGCATAAACACATCAGCACGCAGCTTTCCTTATAGACGTATTTGTTGCTCCTCCCGACCCTCTCCTACTCCCTTAATTGTAGTCCAGCATAGACAGAGTGACGGGTGACAGGCACTGTATTGTAAAGCAGATATACATCAGTTTCAATAACACCTCCGTTGATCATCTGCCAAACACCCGATGGGATTCAAGCAGGTAAATACTGCTGAATGTATAGTCAACTTCACGTCACACTGGATTTCTACTGTACCTGATCAAACGGGCCTGTGAGGGGCCAAGACAGGCTTAGACCATCATTAGTCCATAGTGAGGTTGCAGACTACTAGTAGCTATCTCAGCTCATGGCCAAATTGGCTGGATGTCAGTCTGTCTGTGTCTTGTGAGGTGTTAAGAAGCCTAATGATGTCTGGTCTTGGCTGCTCCATTGTTTGGATGTTGATCTTCCTCTGCAGGTGATGTAGGCGGCTGAATGTTACTGAACTATAATCCAACACGGTGCGAGTACCAGTGATGAGATTTGATTGTATTATTATTCACGTTATAGGTGCGACTTACGCATGTGCCTGAGTGGATGTATTTTGATGCAAGAAGAAAAATCAAAGGCATCGGATTTACCGTAAAGCCTCAAAAAAAGGGGGAAAAAAATTCCCATTAGTGTTTAAATGTTGCAATTTAGAGAAATGAGCCGGAGTGAAGGTGAAAGAGGATTTGATTCTGTAATGTTTTGTTTGCACAGATTTATATATGGTGCCGTTTCCTGACACATCTCTTACTCACGCTTTTGGCTTGTCTTTAAACCTCCCCTTGGCATTGCCAGACTAAGTTATGTGGATTGCCTGTGAAGATGCGATATCTTGGAAGCACTCAGACTGCCCCCAGAGAATTGGCCTGTAAACCATCATTAGCGAGCGGAGAAGTGTAAGTCTTTAAAATGTTAGATCCAGCTGACGTGCCATATAACCCCTTTTATTCCCAGTGACAAACCAAACCATCTAAAATCATGTATAATTATGGCGAGGCAAATCCAATTTACCCCTTCTGAATGTAAGGTTCTCTAAATAAATGAAATTATAGATTCAGAAACATAAAGCAACTGCAGTATTGCACAAAGAACATCCCTAGATTTGGAATTCAACATGTGTTGCGCATGAAATATTAACTCATTACTTGATTTGTTTGATTTTAGATGTGATGGATTCAGTCCAATAGACTTGTGGCAAAGTATCGGGATTTGTCTTTCTGATCTTATGGACTTTAAAAAAAGAGAAAGCCCTGACTTTTGATGCAGTCATGGCAAGACGGAATTTCATATTTAGCTTTGACATCTTTGACAATTTGGGGAGAGAGAGGCAACCTTCACAACTTTCAAGCGCACATAAAAGTTAGATCAGTTGTATTTTTTTAAAGGTGCAAAGGGAAGTCACCATACTCAACCGAATCAACATTTCAAAGTCTTCATGGAGCCCTTGACTTTTGTGGCAGATCACAGAGGAGTGGATTGGCAAGACTCATTTACATTGTTCAGAAATCGCTGGCTGGTCTAACTTGAAAAGAAAGATACCCTTTACACGGCTTAAATAACCTTTTGTCTCATACTCCGCAGAGGAAAATGTTAAAAAAAGAAGAACCAGTCATAAATAAAGTGTTACATACATGCATGCGTATTAAAAACAGGAATAGGACAGATGGAGATGTTAATTTTGTTAATTTTTCCTCTTATTAATGTTGCTAAAAGGGTTTATTATGAAAAAAAGAAAGAAGTTTGAGTGACTCCTTGTGCAAGCCAGATCTGTGGACCTGTCAGTTGATTAGTCCTCTTGATTACCATTTATAAGAGGCCCCAGCGCTCTATTATTTGCATTCCTATTTAGCCATGATTTTGCAGAGGGCACACCGTGATTAAACTTGTCAAGAGGCCTGATTGACAAGGTCAGATCTTCACATTCCATTCTGCTGAAATGAGAAAAAAAAGAAAGTAAAATAGACACTGGATGTGTCAGCTTCCCTTCCCTTTCCCTTTCCCTCTCCCACCAAGCTCAACAAACTCCCCCTCTTCCTCTGCCTCCCTCCCTCCCACTCTTTCCCCCTTACAATCTCCGTCAGGAATGTTTTAATTTTAGGGATAGATTCTGCCTGTCAAGCGGGGCTGGATGGCCTGTAGTTCAGACGATGAGATGTGATGGGTGTAAAACAATAAAAAAAAAAAGAGTAGGAGATGGGAGAGAACAAAGAGGAAAAGAGCTCACTTTATTGGACAGATTTAATTACACTGAATAGAGATTAAGGCAGGCAATCCACTGAGGTGTGAAATTAACCCTTGATTACTGATGAAGCTCTGAAGAGAGGCTGAAAACAACAGTTAAAAAAAGATTGACCACTTGGAAGTGGTAATTATTTCAGATATCACCTTTTTTTTCAAATGCGGATAGGTAATGTTAGCATGCATAAATGAACATGGATAGGTAACTACATTATTAACCAGGCTGAAAACGCTAACAGAGAAAGACTTGACATGATCTGAAATCTAGCAGCTTGCTTGCATCAGAGATTACTAACCTTTCTGTTAGACTGGGCTCTTCCCCTGGAGGGGAATGGGGCCATGGAGGGAAAAAAATACAATTAAAAATGCAGAAATTAGTTGATGCAATCTGCTCTCTCTAAATGATGTTGTGGACCTATTCTCATGAAATCTCACTGAAGGAACTGTATTTAGAAAATGGACTGGATTGTAAATACCTACAAGAAAGTATTTCACATTATTTTTTAATGTTGTGAAAATTTGAAATCCTCGGTTCATTCACACAACCAGATATCTTTGGATAAGTCTTATTTCTTTAAATCAAGGATACAAGTGCTTTACAGAAACAGGTAAAAACAGTCAGGTGACAGAACAACTTATATTAAAACATCGATGGATTACTGAACAGGCCTAACGGGCACAGCCCCAGGGGCCCAAAATGCCAGGGGCCCCCTCCAGCCTTCACCTGTAAAATGTCACTGAAATCAACATGTACTGATGAGGAAGAGACACCAAATGACAAAAAAGACACAAAATTACATTAAAAAACTCTCAGCGCAATTACTTCAAAAACACAAGATGACAACGAAGAGACACAAAATAGCTACAAAGGGGCAAAACAACCAAAAATTTACACAAAATGAACTCAAAGAGAAACAAAACAACTACAAAAAGGAACAAGACAACCTAAACAGAGAGGACACAAAAAGACAAAAAAAGACAGAATTCCTAAAAAAAACACACAAAGTTACCTCAGAGACATAAAATGACTATTGGGACACAAAATAACTACAAAAGGGGCAAAACTTCCTAAAAAGCAGCACAAAAACTAAGAAAAACACACAAAATTGTTTCAAAGAGACACAAAATAAACTTAAAAATGGGCAAAACAACCTAAACAGAAACACAAAACAACAAATAAAACACATTACCCAAAAAAACACCCACAAATTACCTCCAAAAGACACAAAACAAAAACATACATAAAATAGCTAAAAAGGGGGCAAAGCAACTTAAAAAGAGATATAAAAAGACACAAAATTACCTAACAAAACAAAACACAAAAATTCCTCAGAGTGACAAAACAACGAGACAAAACATCTACAAAAAGAGGGAAAACAACCTAAATAGAGACACAAAAAGACAAAATAGACAAAAATTACTAAAACAAAATGCCAAAAAATAACCTGAGACACAAAACGACTACAAAGAGACACTATGTTACTACAAAAATGGACAGCACAACCTAAAAAGAGACACAAAATGACCTCAAAATGACATAAAATAACTACAAAATGACAAAAAGGACATTAAATTATCTCAAAGAGACACAAAACAACTACATAAAGACGCAAAATAACTACAAAAAGGCACAAAATAACCTCAAAACGACAGAAAATAAATACAAAGAGATACAAAATAACCACAAAAAGGAACAAAACAACCTAAAAAGAGACACAAAATGACCAAAGAAGACACTAAATAACTGTGAAGAGACACAAAATGACTACCACAAAAAAAATCACCACAAACTCTGTGTGTGTTTCCAGCCCTGTGTCGGAGAGGTGGTGGGGCCTTTTACATGTCTGTGCCCAGGGGCCCGTCGTCTCATTGTCCGCCCATGGTTGAAAAATGAAAGAATTAAACACAAAAGCTGTGTTTCTAGCAGTCAGAGGTGCAGATTTACACAATTCTTTCAACATGTGCATTTGTAACACCCACAGAAACATGAAAGTAGCAGAAAATGTTTGTATTCACAAAATTTAAGACATTTAAACCACAAATTGGTGCATGAACATTAACCAGAATGCAGGAAGTTAAATGTTTGAAGCTCTGAATTTTCTGGCGGACGACCCCGCACGTGCCCCCCCATGTCAAAAGAAAACCTACCCTGCCCCACAGTGATGTTTATTCATCTCACCGTCGCCATACATTATCATCCAGGAGGGAAATGGGACATCCTCTCATTCAGACCTGATGTTCACAACCAAATGCACAGCCTCGACAAGGCTAGCTGTTCGTATAATTAGCAGTAATTAATGAACAGAAAGCGAAGACTCGTTTGTATTTTAAATGATCTTAAATGATCCCATTAGCACTTGTCATAGTCCTGTACACTAAACAGCGTGAGTTCAATTAGATTTTTGTCATATTAAAGTGGTTTCACGATGCCACATTTGAAATCTTCCAGTTGTGCTTTTTTTTTTTTTTTGGGGCTTCTAAATTATCTGCAAGATGGCTCTGACAAATCTCCCCCACGCCATACGGATTCATGCCTGTGTGCTGAAGTTACAAATATCCTGGAATATTTATATTTTGTGGCTGTTTTTTCCTAACACACACTTTGCACTGTCTCTTATAAAATGGTGAAGCGTATTATATTGGGTGGCTCGGCTAAACCACCACTGCCTACCTCTTATCCCTAACTGTGCGTGCATGACAGCATGCATACAATAAAATATGTACCCTGTCTTGTACATTTCATTCCCGGTGCTGAACGGACAAGGGAGGAGGACAGAGAGGAGAAATAAAGTGCCATAATGAATCTAAGGGGCATAATTCATTCTGATCAAACGCACTCAGGGATGAGTCATGCTCCGGTGAACCCTTCTGACCACTGATGGGTCTACAGCAGAGAAGAGGATGAGGCGGGATTGACGAGCACACATAAATTCTAATTATTCCCAATGTATGCGATCCTGCAAATGGCCGTCCTCGCAGTGGTGGCCGATGACGGTTTTCTCTAACAAAACCCCCCCCTCCCTTCTCAAAATGTCCCCTCAGACTTTTTTTATGAAGAGCTCTGGCTGTAAACCTGGGACAGGAGCTATAGAGCAGAAGGAATGGAAGCAGCGGGTCGTGTAGTTGGTACAGGAGGGAGAAAAACACACCAGCGCCGGTGCTGGGGAAAGAAAGGTACGATGATCAATTAATCCAGGCAGTAATTGGATGAGTGTGTATGTAAAGCGGTAATGCCGTAATGAAAGTCATCCATTGTGCACATTCTCTCCCTGGCCGGTGAACCATCCCCCTCATCATCCTCTGGATCTCAGGTGCTTAGCCATGCAAATCTGTCTGACAGCCCAGTACATCTCTGTCTGCCTAATTGGACAGTATAGAGTTGTTTATGGATATTGCAGACATTTAGGACTCAGTTGGGGGCTGCTCAAAAATCATTAGCGAACGGCCCCTGTTACTGGACTGTCAGCTTCACTTCACCGACGTCAAAGCACCGCGATAAAAAAAATGTTTATCTCTGTCAACAACAGGGAAAGGCTCTTTTAAAATGGAACAGTATACTTGCTGAACATTCAAACATGTTATGAAATGAGAGGATCTGGATTCTAGCAGCTTGTTATATCACTCCCACCGCTAGTTTTTGATGTGTAAGCGAGGTACAGTTTTTGTTAATTAGAAAAACAGTCCATCTGTAGAATCTGCAGTGGTGGATTTTTACTTAGACCTGAAATGAAAGGTGTAAGAATACACTGTTTTCTTCCACATACTGAGTTTTTACTCCCTCGGACTCTCTTATAATCCATGTTTTTGGTGGGCTGAAAATTTTAAGGTGCTGTAATCAATATTTTTATATCAACAATGATCAAATGGCCGAGTCTATGTGACAGAAGTCGCCTCTGTTTTAACCACTCTCCCTATATGCGGCTATTTAAATGATGAACCCACTCTGTACACGACCTGCTCAGCACCAAATGGCAGGCGGACACCATTAGAGACAAGCTGGTGAACATAGTGGAGCCTTCAGCAGCTAAAAAGCCAGATATTTTCCTCAGGAGGTGGAGGAGACAAAAACAGAGCTAAAAGGAGGGTGAATATGGTCTTACATTCTTCAGGTGGACACAAACACAACTCTAAATGAATGCTAATGTTGCTTCATGTCTGCTGGAGCGCTCATATAGGTCATCTGTGCAAGCAGCTTATTACGACCCATATTTACGGCTATTGTTTGGTGGTGACCCCTAGAGCAGGAAGTAATTATGAGCACGGAGGAATTCAGGTGACGTAATATGGAGGGCGACAAAATCTGTGTATGGATCTAAAGCCCAGCTGGCCACCACATAGTTAGACACTGATATTTGGTTGAGTTTAGGTTGTGATGCCAGGTGACCAAAATTCAATGACAGGACGTCATCTTGACGTAGAATAACGACTTTTAGTTGTGAGGTATGGAGACCAAAACCTAACATCTGCAAAATGCATTATGTTAACTAGGGTTGAGCCGACTACTCGGACAAAACGAGTATCCAGTGCAGATAATGTACTTGTTACAAGTACAAGTATCATAGGAGTAAAATGTGTTGGTATCTGTACTTGTGATGAAGGAAAATCCTCATTTGGCTAGCTGTGATTAATCTGTTACTCTTGTAATAACAAAAATATCTGAAGGTAAATTCGGAGGCTGTTCTATTAATACTTTTCTCAAAGGTAATAAATATCGCAACTTCTCTTTAATTCATATAAATTTCAAGCTTAAAATAACAACTTCTGATTAGGGCCAACCCACTTTTGATTTTAATCCCACCCACTATTGTCATAAGCCCCGCCCACTCCGAGTACAGATACAAGTGATTTAGTTGGTTGAACAGATAGAGATAATGGTGTCTCATCCCTAATGTTAATTCTACCGTCGTTAGCCGTTTAAAATATCGTCAACCTGATCGTCATTCCAGCCAAACAATGTCTGTGCAACGTAACGTCTGTCTGATGTCATATTGATGTCTGGTGCCAGCTGGGTGTATATAAAGATGGACGTTTGAAACCAAACCCCAATCGCCCCCTGCTGGCTGCCTGTAGTATAGGCCATAAACCCCGCCCTCTTCATGTTAGCAGATGGGACATGGACCAAACTAAAAGATCAAAGTAAACGTCAAATATATTTCTCACAAAAATGGTTTCTGTCACTTTAGGTTCAAGTGTTTGTTTTCTGATAAATTTTAACTAGTTATTTGATTTTATAAAAAGGGGGTTTGAAGTCATGTTTGACAGCTGAGTGCATCAGTAGGTGTGTTCACAATCAGTGGCGCAGCTCGGGATAGGTTGGATGGTGGGAACTCAATACCCCAGAGGTGCCAGCTGCACAGAGTTTGGCTCTAAAGATGTCACCAGTGCAAGAGGGCAGCAGGACAGTGGGAAGAATCGCTATAAAGATAACATCAAGAGCACCCTGAAAAAGTTCAACATCACATCAGCCAACTGGGAGGACCTTGCTCTGCACAGGCACAACTGGAGAGAGGGGGCAGCACAGTACTAATCTGAACTCCGCCGTGCCACAGAAGAAAAGTGACAACACCGCAAGGACATAAAGAAAAGGCTCCACCACCACCACTACTTTCCCTTGCCCACACTGCACCAATATGTGGATCACGGATCGGCCTCTACAGCCATCTGAAGACCCACAAGTAGACAGCCCTATGAAGAGGACAGTCATACTCACTTTGAGTGACCACCAATGATGATGATGATAAGGCTCAAATATATTTTGCCGCTCCAGACTGATTAATTTTTTTGGACCAAAAATGGCTCTTCTGGTAGTAAAGGTTGCTGACCCCTGCACGAGACATTTACACTGCCTACCTGTTTAGTACCCAAGCTCAACCAGAGCATTTCACTAAAAGGAACCCCAATAAAATAGCTTTTATTAGCTTAGGCTAAACAGCAACTTACCTCAGACTGCCAGTGCTGCTCCTGGTCGGTGGGGTCCTGGTAACGTTAGTTGTCACAAATTCGCATTGCTGTTGGTGAATCCATTCTAATATCAATTTTTTAAAAATATTAAAAGACCAGTATTTTATATTTTCGTGTTATTTATTCATCACCCCTCTGGTGTGTAAAGACCTGACGACTGCGACTGTTTGTACGTGCGCCTGTGTCGTTTAGGGAAACACTGGGATGGTAAATGGGCAACTGTTTGCTAACTGGTGCACCATATCAACTTAAAGTGGCTAAAATAAATCAGTTAATGCACATTTAAAGAACCCTTCTCAACTTGTCTCCTGCACATCATCCACATCTCAAATTCATAAACTAAATGGATTTGATCGGCGAAATCAATAACAGATTATATCCTGTACAAAGTAACTGATGTATGCAGCACTCAGATAAACAGTAATTTATATACTGGTTGTCGTGCTGAAACAATCAATTGGTTAAATTATTAGTCGACCACCAGAAAACTCATTAAAGGGGTTCTCCAGCAGATGACCTGTGAGAGACACATTAACAAAGGTTAGTCAAAATCGGTGCAGCACAGGCTGAGATATCCTGACTTTTATTCTCTGGTATGAGTCAAGCTTCAAAAATGCTGAATCAGTTCTCGTAATGCAACAAAATTGCTTCTTTCATTAAAATTTCTCTGCTTGTTGAATGCCCTCATCTTTCAAACTGCATTTACTGACTTTCCTGTCAAATACTTGAGGTCTCAAACCTCACCCAAAATAACCCTGATGACACATAAACCAATCCTTTTATTAAAAATTTTAATAATCTGTAAGTAGATTAAGTCAAAAGTGACAAACATTTTCTGCTTCAAGCTTCTAAAATGTGAATATTTGCAGCTTTTTACACTTTTTATGTGATTGTGAATAAAATATATTTGCATTTTGGACAGTTTGTCAGACCAAGCAAGCCAATTTAATATATTATACCTCCAGCTCTTGCAATTTTGTGACATTTATAGACTAAACAGTTAATCAATTGATCAGAAAAATAACCGACAGATTAATTAAACATAATAATTATTTGTTGCAGGCCTAATTGGTTCTGTTTAATGTCACACTTTATCAAAGAAAGGAAAAAAATCCCCAAAGCAGCTCTGAAAGAATTCAGTAAAAACACTGGTAAACATTTGGTTCGGCACAGTCCAACCCTTTCTCTACCTTTGCCTGACTGTTCAGCAAAATCTAAAAGTGGCCAATTCTACATGAGGCTGCACTCGGAGCTCTCACTGGCTCCAAACACAAGCTGCAGGTTCGGCTTATGAATGTTCAAATTGAAGGCACTCTGATTTGCATGGCTGAACATGGTGAGGCAGGGGAACAGGTCAGAGGGACTCCAGACACAAGCTTTTAGAGGGATGAGGCTGTGCCAGGCTGCACGGAGGTGATGTGCTCATTGCACTGATGTGACCTCACACACAGCGGGAACAAAAGAGGAGGTGGAGGGCTCCACTAAGATCACACACCTAACAGATAGCTGGATGTACAGTACTGTAAACATTACAGGACACGCAGCGACGACTGAGACGAATCGTCAAAGTTATTTATTAACGTTCATTAACACAAAGCCATTTCAAAGACAAACCTTCAGCCAGCGGTAATGGCCGTGTCATCAAGCGGTCTTCTATTTTTGCAGAGGGACTGTTTTATCATTGCACTTATCTCTGTCAGGATGCAAATGTAGCGGACGATTGATCGGAGTGACCACAGAAGAAGACTCTACGCAATGGACAAAAACTGGTGACAAGACAAGGGTAAATTCAGAAGGTGGTGCTCACTCTTAACTCCTCTTTTTCCTTCTCTCATTCAGTCTCCCCCTCTTTCTCTCTCTGGCTCTTTAAACCATTCCATCTTTATAGCTGAGCCAATCAATGGCAAACCAGTGTCTATTGTCTGTTCTGTGCTCAGGCCACTGCCCTCCTCCAGCACCCCCCATTACAGAAATGTTTCTTCCCATCAGTGCCTTTACTTATCACTTCCCGGGTGACATTGAACTTCCTATGCCCCGGCCGCCGAGACACATCTCTGAACTCACACAATTACTCTTCATCCCCACTAACAATTTAGTAATGAAGTATTGATTTCCAGATTCCTCTCTTATGGATGATATTAGATTTTGTTTGATAAACTGTGCCTGGGCCTCTAATCTGCACTGTCCCTTTTCCCACTGTCTGTAAAACAAAGTGCCACTGGAGAGATAATGACCAGGGAACATCGATGAACTCATTTCATCAATTTGTAACACTTGACAATGAAAAAGGGCAGGCATTTTTCAAGCAGCAATGTCAAAGTTTATTGCTCTGGGTACGGTCTTATTGGAAGCCAGACATCTTGAGCAGCGTTCAGCTCTAATTTATGGGCCCCAGTGTGCCAGTTACTTTTAAAGGAAATGTTTGGATACTGGGAGGATATTAGTGTTGCACCTGGGTTGTCTGATTTCCAGGGCCACCGGGGATTCATGTGTCATGTTAGACAATACAAAAACAGCAGAGGAGAGGCTGAGACTTTAGCTGTTTGCAATGCAAGAAAACGCCATTTAGGTCATGAATCATGCTGAGATGTTACATGCAAGTCACACATGCAGTGATGTAAGAGCCACATAAAGGCTGAGATTCTAATGTCGTCTGGTTAAACCATGTTCGGAGCATCAAATGCACCAAATAAGTCAAGGTTAGAATTTAATCTTGATTCATTTGAGCTGTGCGGTTTTAGGTTTTTCCCTCAAAAATACAATGCAGACTTTGCATGTTTTTATACATGTTGTCCTGCCCCACGACACAGACTGGCCAATCATAACGTAACATCTGGCTGGCTCAGACCAGGGTCAGACAACAACACAGCTGTGCTCCATTGACTCTAATGCAGTCGTTCCAGATTTCCTTCATTTTCAGGCTGGTTTTGTGGATTTGGAGCTAAATGTTGTGCCTGGGGCACGTCGTGTATTAGTGATACTCGTTACCTGGAGAGGTTGGAAAAAGATATACCTTTCTTCCCTGTTCCAAAACCGAAATCAAACCCTGAAAAGTGTAGGGTTAGCTAGCTAGCTACTGAAGATATAGCCTACTGAATGTATACACATGCTGCTTTTGCTTTTTAATGATTATAACAGTGAAACAAAGACCAACCCTGCTGTACAGGAACCAGTGAAGGGAAGCAGGGAAACTTTGCTGATGTTCAACCAGCTGTGTGTCATCGCAAGTGTGTGCAGATGAACAGTGTTTGATTTCCTCTTGAGATCCCTGCTTGTCTGGCAGCAGAGGTCTGGGTGCTGGCAGCAGCACGGGGGCAAAGCCAAACACTTCATCTGCACACACTGTGATGCCACACAGCTGGTTCAATATCGGCAAAGTTTCCCTTTATATTCATTGTCTTGTGTGGCGATCAGGGAGTGCAGTTAGTTACAGTGTGGGCTCTATGCTTACTACGACAGCTTGTCAGACCATCACAAAGGGGCGGGGCTTGCCATGATTGACAGCTGTGTTAGAGACTCCTCACCTCTGATTAGTTGTCATCGTCCATGTGGGATAGGTTCTTGCAAATGCCATTAGAAGCACTATGAGGAGGACTATGATTTATTTCACTGATTATCGCTCTTGTTTATCACTCTCAGGATACAATGACAGTTTCATCACATATGACAAACTAAGAGTTTCAAACTACAGCTTGAAATACGTCTGACCTAAGTAACCACAGAAGATTACTGCTCCAGACTAGCCTGGTTTTGCTCTGCATACTTTTTAAGCTTGGCTTTACCTCAGGCTTAAAGGAGAAATTGACCACATTTTAAGTGGATATTCAATCAGTGTTGATGGTAAATGCAGTCAGCTGAAGCAACACATTCCCCAGTAAGTGCTGTATTGAAGGAGAAGCTGATTTTTTCTGAGTTTTCCTTCTTGCACAGCCGTTATAGTAGTGCCTACATGCACCAGGATGCACTGTGCCCAAGCTGCTGACGCTCAACCCCAAATACTGCCCAGATCTGCCCAGCATGTGGAAGTAAGTGTTTCAAACATGGCTCTGTTTACAAAGAGTAAAGGCATCCTAACACACCCCTTGGATACCCAGAGGAAGAGACTAGAAGTACAAGCCGAAATAACTTGTGGTTCTTCCGAGCCCCGCTGACGTCACCGGTTTGTGGAAGAACATAAGATTTTGAAGCAGCCCTCTAAGACACAGAGAGCACTTCGAGAAACATGTTGATTCATGTCACACTAAACCCTAAATTTGTTTAGATGAAGTTAAAGTTGAGAAACAGCAAACCTATTCTGAAACCAGTATTACACTCATTTGGACGGACTCCAATATGTTTCCTCACTGCGTGTTCCTCAACTGTTGCATTGTGAAACATGAACCAATTTGCAATACATGTCACATGTATCATATTTTGGCACAGTATTCCAACAAAGTATATAGACTCCTTGACCTTTTCTTACATTTTGCTATGTTGCAGTCTTAAGTTGTTTAACTGAATTTACCCCTCATCAGTCTACATTTAGTAGTGATGAAGGAAGTTTTTGCAAATTTATTAAAAAGAAAACACTGAAATATCACACTGACATAAGCATTCAGACTTTTTGCTGTGAAACTTGAAATTTAGCTCAGGCACCATCCATGTCTCCTGATCATCTCTGAGATGTGTCCAGACCTTGATTGAAGTCCACCTGTTGTAAATTCAACTGATTGGGCATCATTTGAAAAGACACACACACACCTGTCTTCTTCATGTCTCGCAGCTGGCAGTGCACACCGGAGCAAAAACTGAGCCAGGAGCTGCCTGCAGAGCTCAGAGACAGGATTGTGTCGAGGCACAGATCTGGGGAAGGCTAAAACCATTTCTTGTGCATTAAAGGTTCCCCAGAGCAAAGTGGCCTCCATAATTCTTAAACTGAAGAAGTTTGGAACAACCAATGCTCTTCGTAGGGCTGGCTGCCCAGCCAAAGTGAGCAGTCATGGGGAGAAGGGCCTTGGTAAGAGAGGAGACCAAGAGCCTGATGGTCACTCTGGCTGAGCTCCATAGATCATGTGTGGACATGAGAGAAACCTCCAAGACTGTGACATTACAAATGTCTAATAATACTTTCTGAATGCACCGCAGTTAAAATAAAGCTAATAAACAACTCAACTCATAGCTGTAGCCTCATGTAGCAATACTTACATGTATCCTCTCTTTAAGTGTCACAAATTAAAGAAACAAATCCATCTATTAAACGGTACTTTTGTCTCATGGAGGCTGTTATGTCACTTGTATAAACCAAGTAGCAAAATCCTATTTAAAGAGACATTTCTTTTTTGGACAATATTTTTTTCTCTTGAAATGAATTACATTATCTGGCTCTCTTCCTCTTCAAAACTCACATTTTGTTTAAACCTGTAATAGCTGAATTTTTTGGCCACTTGGGGGCAGCAGAAACAAGCTGTAAACACGGACATATCACTTTTAAAGCATCTAGACTATAAAATAATGGACACAACTGCCATTACATCACCCATTGCTTTGTGGACCCGGGTTTTGGGCATTTTGGCCATCACCATCTCGGATTTTTGGAGCCAGAAGCGACTAAATTTGGATGAGAGGATGGAGCTGTGGAGGAGCAAGGGATGAATCTGACTGAGAGGCTGATGACACTTTCCACAGACAGCCTGTCACTCAAAGCACCCATAATTATCCATAACTTTAAAGCCTTAATTAAATGTAAATGGGTGAGTTATATAAAAATTAACCCCTCATAAGCCTTGTTTCCACCAAACACTTTTGGTATAGTACCTTTGTAACCACAAGTGACCCTTCAGACATGGCGTTCACAGCTCCACCTTTTAGTACCTGATCTGTGTGCTAGGTACCCCAACAGAGAGGAGAGAAAATGGAACAGTATGGAACGGTTCCATTGGTACCATCCACAACTTTTCACTGTGGAAATGGAAAAAAGCGTACCGAACTGAACTGAACTGAACTGAACTGAACTGAACTGAACTATACCGTACTGTTCGATGAATGTTGAAATTAGGTAAAGACACCAGTCGGGCATTTTAACATGGGGGTCTGTGGGGATTGACTCACTTCTGGAGCCAGCCTCAAGTGGCTATTATAGGAACTGCAGTCTACACCACTTCGGCGTTGGCTTTATTCTTCAGCCCCAAAGGCTTGCTGTTTGGTTTGCAGTCAGGTTTAGTTCATGACCAGAAAATAGGTGCAAAACTAACGAGATTCCCATCAGCCTCAGTTTTACTTTGTGTTCAGTGGTAATTGGCAAATATTAGTATTCAAAAAAGCTCAACTGAGACAGTGGACATAGTAAAACATTAGACTTGCTAGACATAACCAGTGTTGACATAAGCAGTATGAGCATGTTGTAATACTAATGTTAACCTTTATAAAGCCTCACAGAGCTGCTAGCATGATGGCAGACTCTAAATCCTGTTAAACCAGACTTGAATTAGTCTGATTTCATCAGCTGTGGGTTCTGGGTTGGCCTTATGAAACAGATTAATCCTGGTTTAGCAGGTTAGGTCCACTCAAGACTTTTCACAATAAAGGTTGAGAGGTCTCACCTGTGTTTGGATGATGAGTGAAGGGACACTGCAGAACTGTTGCCTCTGGATGAGTTTATCTCCCTAAATATCACAGAGACAACTTCACATGAATCATCCAAGAATTTTGCAGATTTTTAAACTTGTATTTTAGCATTAAATGTTTATATGTGGTGCATCCCCATATGCTCAATAACTCTAGCAGCGTTTTCTTTATGTGTGCCCCTGCGCAGACAATTTATCTGGTGCAAAGTCAAATCATTTATTTCCCCTCATTCATCCTGATAGAATGAGAGGCCCGAGGAACAACAGCCAATTTAGACTGAAAATCCCAGTTCAGCTCAGGGTAATCTGATTTCTCAGCTCCCCAGAAATCTACATGTATAGTGCTTATCAACTGGATTACTGGCAGGTAGGAAGAATAACCCAATTTGAGGTTACTTGTTTCTCTGTGTGTAGTATTCAGTGTCACATTGCATTAGAAGAGGAGGGCTATTGCTTTGTGGGATGGATGCGTAACTTCCTCGCTCCTCCTTACCCAGATTTAGCTGCTCATTCATTTGTATGTTGTTGTTGTTGTTTTTTTTGCATTACACCACCACATAGAATAACAAAGTGATCAAATGTAAATGTACTGCAATCGCATAATGGCTTAAGGGATGCATTTAAAGGAAATAACAGGCTTGAGAATCCCTGCGTCTTACTTTTTTCATTTTTCTTTTTTGAAAGGGACACTGTTTGTCTTTCTTCCTACCAAGCATGTGGTGGAAGGGTGGTGATCAAGCGGCAACCTCTAAGGCTGAAAAATGAAGCCAACGTGGAAGTGCCAGAAACTGCAGTTCCTCTAATGGCCACTTGAGGCTGGATCAAAAAGGGGGTCAATCCGCATAGACCTCCATGTTAAAATGCCCCACTTTACAACAAAAATAAACCTATTTACAGCCTGGTACAAAAAACAGTTTTGAACTCAATAGCTAATTTCCCCGTTCATGACAACTACACAAGGCTTAAAGATATGGGCGTAATTTTACCGATCATACGTCCCACCCATGGATGTATTACGAGAACTAGATACAGCATTCATATGAAAGTTGCTCAGTGGCGCATTAAGCCAAAAATGCTCTTTTTCCACGGTAAAATGACCTAAATGATGGGCGCTTCTTCCACAACTTTGGGCCCATGGTGCTGACCTAATGTTACTCTTTTTTTACTATCGAAAGTTACATTAGTTACTTCAGAGCGGCACATAGCCTTACAGAGATATTCAGTGCGTCTCAAATCAGATACCTCTGTACTAAACACTTAATATTTTGAATGAACAAATGTGCTAGGTGCATTCACACTGCATAGTACAGGAAAACGCAGTGAACTACTGGAGCACTCAAAATGGTCAAAACGTTGAGTGTGGAATAATGGACACTTCTCACCCTCAACGGTCAACGTCTTTGTGATGTAGTTTCCACGACGTAGCAGACTTCTCAATTTTGTAATGTTTGTTGGGTCTGTAATCACTTGGTGCTGCAAACAATAGTGCAAATGCTAACATTACATTGCTAGCTAATGTTAGCATTTGCAGGCTAGCCAACTTGCTTCTAGCTACGATGGCACATTTTTAATCAGCATTGACGATGAGGCGTAAGTTTGGTTTATATGTGGGTGGAGATAGTGGTAAAGTGTTGGCAATAATGCAGAATAATGCTTTAAAAAGACTGAAGTGTACTATATGAGATTTGAGACACACTCAATGTAAACAAAGGGACGTTAGCCTTAATTTGGCTAACGATAATTCATCTCTTCATAAAAATATGTCGGCAACCAACTTATCTTTTTCCAAATCTCTTCAACGATACTACATAAATAAGGAGGAAGCAAACCTAGCTGATGTTGTTGATCTGACTAACTCCTCTAGACGTAGCTGTATATTAGCTAGCTAGTTAGCCAGCATTTTGCTAACAGTAGCTAACCTGAGATGTGACTGTATACAATGTAATGTGCCCATAAAGATTACTACAGTCCCCAGCCACATCTTTTAACCTTTCAAAATGTGGTTTTCTTATAACAGGAGCCTAGCACATAGCATATCTTAGTAGGAAATGGTGAAGCAGACACATTCTGGTTGGCTAAAAGAGTCTTGTCCAGCATTTAGTTTTACTAAAAGACCCTCTAAGGAGTTTGGTGTTCGGTTTTTCCCGTAAGTACATTTTGTTTTGATGGTTTTAAGCCTGTTTTTGTGAGCGAAAATTAGCATTAGCATTGTTACAGTTAACCATAGCTGTAAATACACAGTGCTAACCAAGCTAGCAGCTTGCATTAGGGTTACCTCCACTCTCTTGTCCAAATATGGTCACTTCTGATGGCAGTGGCCAAAATGCGAAATTCGAGGCTTCAGAACGGGAATCCATAAACCAATGGGTGATGTCACGGTGGCTATGTTATTATTTTATACAGTCTATGGTGGTGATAGGACGAGGGGGGGTTACTGCTGTATGTTGTCCCACTCTGATCCCAGCTATGAGGGGGCTCCTCCCAGACTCCCCCATCCACAGATATTATACAGGGTCAAGTATGGGTTGTGGTAACGGATGACCACCATCTATGTACCCTCATCACCACAGAGGTCAATCTCCCTGGAACAGGAGCAGCACTCCCTCCAAGGTGATTATTGATAAAGGATGACACGCCAATGTAGACACGGGAGAAATTATACTCTGGGGCCAATCACGTCTCTTCTCTTGTTTCTGGAGACGGAGACCTTGCTTAATGTATAAATACTGTGGTGGGACACTATTCCCATACCGATTGAGTGACTATAAAAGAAACGGAGTGGAAACCATCAGGGATGCAGGGAGCCATGTCAGTTTCCTTTAGACACAGTCCTCTTAATATCTTTTAAAGGAAACAATCATCTTTCCTGATGAACCAAAATGTCCTGTAGCAGCCAAGGTCAAGTACACCGAGCGCACATAGACACACACACAGACACAGACACACAACTACAGTAAATGCATCATGTGTTCAACTGTGCATTATGTCCTCTCATTTCTCCCGTCGTCTACTGTAGGGTATGTTTCGATCTCAAGGTGCTGAAAGGCAGATGCTTCAATTGCATTTCACATAAAAGTGGTGGCTACATACATCACATTAACATCTTAATATAACCCACAGGAAGGTCTGTTTAAACCTGGAACTAGACTGTTTGTATTCGTTATCACATCTATAGACTGGAGAGTAGATTAACGCCTTGTATTAAGAATTTATTCGCAGTATATACACAAACAGTTTCTTTGATAACAGAGTATAAAAATGGGTAATCATATATAAAAATACGTGTGGTACTTTTAAACATAAGCAGTTTTAAACTTGCTTTTGAGTGATGTGCACAGGTGTATCAGTTAGTAAATCTGTTTCAACACAAAAAACTATTTAAGTCAATATATAAATACCTTAACATTGATTATTCATGAAAGTATTCAAAAATATACCATATAACAGTATGGTTTACTTTAAGCTCCCTTTTCATGACAATAAATACCCGACAAGTGTATCAACAAGGGTAGGGTATCATTTAAAGCATTGCGATACCAGTGCTAATACTAGTACCCGTAAAGTAATATCTTTACCAAGAGAGTACTTAATTCAACACCCATGATGTAAAAGAAATGGCATGTAGTATAGCCATACTTTGGAATGTTTTGGTAGCATCGCGGCACCCTGCACTGCCAACTCCATCAAATACACCTTGCTCGACATCACCACACCACAGATTGTCTGGGTTGTTGCTGCTGCAGAAGTGTGAGCTCTCCACACTGCACAGTTGAGAGAGTCTGCCCCCCCCCACACACACACAGTGAGAGTGCAAACTGTTAGCATCACACGGTTAACGTTAGCTCAGTCATTTAATGGGTTTCAACGATAGCGTCAAGCTGTTTCAGTGTCTCTGTGAGTTTGTTGGGACCGTTTAACAGCTCAGTGTTAGCCGCTGCTGCTGTGTTAGCTCATGCTAACCACGCAGATGTTCCAGGTTTTAAGTCTGTCAACCTGCTCCTCGGAACAGATATAACAGGTTCAATACACAACAGCACAGTAGTTTCATTTTTAAATAAGGAAGGTTGAATAGGTGTGTTGACGCACATGCATGATATTTAAATAAAAGACAACAACAATTATTTTATAGTGTTTGTTTAACATTTCATATGCATATCTTTTGTGTTATTGGTAGCAGTCACAAGATATATATTAACAATTTTAACAATTTTGCAGTGTGTTATAAATCAGTGGCTCCCAACTGGTCCAGCCACGGGGTCCAGATTTGTCCTTTGTCATTAGTTCAAGGTCCCACCGTTTAATATACTCAGCGTCATACTTGCATTTGGCCATGCAGTTGAGCTAGTTTGCTGTCTCTGTTATTCACTCACTCTACAGCAGGAAACGGCACTTCAAAATAAAAGCACTGTGTCAGATATTCACTGTACTTCAAAATAAAGCGTGTTTTATTACAAACTTGACACATTCGCGAGTCACTTGTGGTCCATTCAGAATGGAATGGACCACGACCCACAAAGCATCTATTAACTGTAAATGCACAAATGTATTAAAAGGTACAGAACATATCTAATTGTATAAGCTCACAAATACTGTAACAAACATTCATTAAGTGATTAAACGAATGCTTCATATGAGGAATTATAATGGTGACAAATGCATTGATAACAAAAAGTATCCTTGTGTCTGTTTACAACTACACTACAGTGTGTTATAAGCCATTTATTAATTGTTCATATAAGGCTGATAAATGCTAGACGGATGGGTTAAAAGACAGACAAAAACCTAGCTTTTAAAATTTGACCAAAACAATGATTTCTTGTACACAATCTATTGGATGATGAATATGTCTTAAAAGGCATATTTTCATTGGTAATACATTCACTGTTTTACATATAGCTACAAAAAGTGAGCAGATAATGTCTTAGGTGACATTGCATGTATATTTACTGCACTGTAGCTTGTTGATTAGAACTGTAAGATGGGGAAACTCAGAAAAAAAAACAGTTGCTTAGGAGGTGCCATGTCCTACCAATCACTCTCCCCTTCTAAAGGGGCTCCAATGGCACCTGAGGGGGAATCTCATGGCTGTCATCCCAGAAAGCCTGCCGCACTGATGCCTGCTTACCATCTGCTCCCCATATGAGCAAAAACAGGCAATTGTCTCAGAGAAGGCACCTCAATCACACTGTCATTGAACTAATATACTTTAACATGTTTTTCGGGTAGGTTTGGACAACATCGTGGTAGAATCTGCAACGCTGGAAGTCCCTATTTGGCTCGTGGTGATAACAGTAAATGATTGTGCGTGTATGCGGCGTAGGTCGAGTGTGTTTGAAATGTATATCATCGCCCTGCCCTGTCTCAGCATGGACTTGGCATCTGACAGTGAAAAAAGCAGAACAGTGGGACCCTGTCAGCGTTACACTTCCTGTAAATAACCCCTCCATGCCTTTGGTTTTATCATTCCCTGCAAATGATTCCAGGCCCCTCCAGAGTCGACAAGAAATAGCATTATTTTATGGCATGGAAAAAAGAGGAGATAAAAAGAGGAGCCAGGGAGAGAAAAAGGGAGATGGGGCTAAAAAAGGTCCTTCAGGGAACATGGTGTAAATGAAGTTCCAGGAATGACACAGGCGAGCAATGAGGCGTGGATGGAAAATATACGCTGCACATCATCGGATAGAGATGCCAGTGAAAATGGCTTCATTGAAGTGTCAGCCCTCATCCATCAATCAATCATCCGCAAGAAACAATAACGCTGCGGCGATGGGGCAGCTTTTATGGGGCTTACTCATGGGTATCGGAAACAGCACTTAAGTGTAGTTCTGACACTGGGAGAAAAACAGAGGTGAGGTGCTCGGCTTATTCCACATGCAGGTAGAGCAGATAGGATGTGGGGGGGTGGGGGACTAAATATACAGTGCCCCCCCTGGCAGAAGAGCTCTGGACAGAAGGGTTTTTATCTCCACAACAACTGTGGATTTCACCTTTTGTAACATTCACTTTGTCCTGAATGCCTCATATTACAATGAAACAAGGCTCTGCATGCTAGCAGCTCTGTCAGGCTGTATCTAGGCCCAGCTGTGCTTTGAGCTAAACACTGACTTCAGTACGCTAACTTGCTCACAATGACAATGCTAACATGCTAATGATTTGCTGAAATGTTTATCATGTTCACCATCTTATGACCCTTTCAAACACACCTGAAATGTTCAGGAACATTTCCTGCATGGGGTCATGTGTAAATGGGAGCAAGATTGATATTCAGGGGAATCTCTACCCTCAGATTCCCACCTCGGGATTTAGTAACATTTCAGGGAAAATGAGGGTACGGCTGCATTGTGAATAAAAGCAATAACATCACAGGGACAAGCACGTATATGGAGCAAGCGCGACAATCACAAGAGTCCGCTGATGATGAATTTAAATCTGCGACTTGTTTTACGGTTTAGCATTTCCGCCATCCATCCATCCATTTTCAACTGCTTATCTGAAGTCAGGTCGCAGGGGCAGCCGGCCTAGCAAAGCAACTCTTCTCAGCAACGCTTTCCAGCTCCTCCTAGTGGACCCCGAGGTGTTCCCAGGTCAGACAAGATATGTAATCCCTTGGGCGTGTTCTGGTTCTGCCCTGGGGCCTCTTACCAGTGGGACGTGCCCGGAACACCTCTAATGGGAGGCACCCAAGAGGATCCTGATCAGATTCCCAAACCACCTCAACTGACCCCTTTCGACGCAAAGGAGCAGCGGCTCTACTCCGAGCTCCCTCTAGATGTCCGAGCTCCTCACCCTATCTCTAAGGCTGAGCCAAGACACCCCACAGAGGAAACTCATTTCGGCCGCTTGTATCTGTGATCTCATTCTTTGGGTCATTATCCATATCTCATGACCATAGGTGAGGGTTGGGACGTAGATGGACCAGCAAATTTCCGCCATGTAACTGAAATAATTAAAGACATCTTCTGTTGCTTACACCATGGATGTGTAAAGAGAACTGGATACAACTTTGGAGGCGGGGCCACGTTCATTCTTGTGAAAGCTGTTCAGTGGTGCATGATGCCAAAAAAGTTCCGTGTGTAAAATGACACGAATCTGCTGCTCTGCTTCCACATCATTGGGCCCATTGAGCAGCTAACTTCAGCCAGCCAAAAGGCTAACTTCTGGTTTAGCACTCTGCTAACTTAAACTAGGATGAATGATTTAATTGCGCGGCTCTTTGAGACTTTTGGTATGCTACATAATGACTGAATGGATCAAATCCCAATAGTGAAACAAGTCAATTTGCGTGGGTGCTGACGTTCAAAAGATTCTGTCCACAGATTTACACATATCACTTTCACAATGTAGGTAAAAAGGTTTGGCTACTAGGTCAAATTGGCTTCAAAGCTCAGCAGTGATCCTGAGGGCTTGGCTTACACATATATCCAGCCTTTTTCTTCTGTTACGTTTTGGCAGTTGGCATCCATAAGTTTAGCATTACCGCCATCTGCTGGGCTGTCCCTTGCCTCATATATTGCAGCATCGCCATGGCGTGTGTAAAAAGGCGCAAGATGGAAATGTTCTTGAATGTAGTACATCTGTGAAACAGTAAAAAACACTTGCAAGGTCTGACAGGTTATGTTAGGCTAATTTACTTGGAACTATGTGTGAAAGCGGCTTTAGCTTAGCATGTTAGCATGCTGGCATTGGCTCTAAAAACCAAAGTACAACCAAGGCTAATAGGAATGTCATTAGTTTTGCAGGTGTATGATCATGAACTGAAGTGTTACACAGTATTGGAGTTCATCTAATTTTAAAGCTGATTTGTGTAAACATGTATATTGTGTTATTATTTTGTTGTATGGGTTGTTTGTTGTTGGACAGTCTGGTGAGGAGGATTTATGTCCTTTGCCAGAAAATCTTCAGTATATTTCAATTTCATCTTGCTGAGGGGAAGATGAATGTGTGTACCAAATGTCATGTCAATCCATCCAATGTTGAGACATTTCATTTAAAACCACAAATGTCAACCTGCTGGTAGCACAAAAGGAATAGTCAGGGGATCACCAAAGTCGTAACGATTCATCCTCTGCCAAAATTTCATGGCAATCAATAGGATAGTTGTTGAGGTATTTCTGTCTGGACCATAGTGGTTTACCGGCGTCGTTAGTGTGACAACATCTATCTCGAACTAAACATCTGTGCATCTATCGTCTTTTTAGTTTCTCTTCAGTTCATTGTCCCTTTCTTTTCAGAAACAGGTTGTTATGCTGTTGAAGTTGTCTGCTGTGACATCATATTATAAGCCTATATATATTAGCCAATCAGAAACATCACAGTGTTTACTTGCAAATAACCTCTGCAGACCAAAGGCACTGAAAGTAGAGCACCACATCCTTCAAGGCTATATGTTCAGCACTCTCCCAACATAAAAATAAACAAAAACTGCTAAATGGTCCAACAGTCACTTTTGCTGTATGTGAGCCTTTTGATTTCCCCAAACCAAGTCTCTTGATGGCTTCTCGGCAACATGAAACATGACACGTCATCCATTATTCTGTACATGTGCCTTGCTATCTCAGCCCGCTCCATATGGCCCCTGTTGTCTCCAGACACCCAAATCCCTTTCCTCGGGCCAGGGGCTGTTTTTGTGGGAACCATTACATTGCTCCTCTTCCTCAGAGGAATGGGGTGACGATGATGAGCAATCACAGCCAGAGCAGACTTTCTGCCTCAAATTCTGACAGGATATTCAACAATTGACCGTATCCGCTTTGTTGGCCCAATTGCTAATTCATGCAAGTTGACAATCTGGAGGCAACAATTATGAGTGATGAAAGGACTGAAAATAAGAGGAGAGAGCACTTAAGGGGAAGGAGAAAAACATGAAGTTTACTTTACAAAGAGGGAGGGAGGTAGGAGATTTGATAGTCATACTACTGGAGAGAAAGAGGGTGGAATTGCTAAACACAGTCACAGATGAGTGTATCCACAACCTCTTCTAAAACCAAACACGCTGAACAGATGAATGGATGGCAATGCAAGCATAAAATGCCATTTGTGTATTGAGTTGTGCACTAAAATGGCTGCTGTGTGAATCCTTATCACACAAAACCTAATGTGATGAAAGAAACTTGATAAGGAGCTGTGAAGACCTCAGGTGTTTTATGCCAAAGCATTTGGAGGAAGAAAAAAAAAATCCCAAGTGAATTTGCATGAAACATGGGTATTTTCTCAGGTTGTCCTTGTCCAGATTTCTGTGCATAATTGGCAATGAGGCATGGCATTGGGGAATAAAATTTTAAGATGTGGGCAAATAAATAAAGGTCTAATTAGATCAATAAAATATGTTTTCTGTAATTTGTAGAGAAAGAAATTGCTTGAGAGATGCTCCATGTTGATTTATTTTTTCTTTCTGCTGCATTTCTGTATCAAATCAAAAATGATTTTAGGTTTCTTTAAGCTCGGCTATGATGCAGCGTAATGAAAGGAAGGCCTGCAGTGCCATTCATCTGCAAGGACTAAAGACGTAGGTAAAGGTCAGACCAAATTTTTGGCAGAAATACACACATTTTAATGTTTCTTGAGGCCTGAATAAGAGGAAAACATAGAGAAGAGGACGCAAACAGAGTGAAAATTCAAAGTGTATCTTTGCCTATTAAAGAGACTTTTGACATGAAAGCCCTCGCAGCATTCTGGACACGGGGATCGAGAGTAACGGGATGCATGTCATAAGCTGTTGTCGACTTGCGTTCTCTGCCATGCCTTTGCACTAAGTTTGCCATAGTGTGGGGGAATATGAGGGTGATGCTAAGTGAAATGCTCATTTTGCGTTTGTGATTACCAAGGCCCATGGGCGATATGCACTAATGTGAGCTAATGCAATAGATTACACAGTGCTGGCCCAGGGGAACAGACAGCAAACAGATGTGGTCTACTCAAAAAGGGAGGAGGAAGAGGAGGGGGGGTGGGAATCAAAGTTTAAAGTGTTCGATGTGCTGAAGATTGTCCCTTGCAATTTGTTGTTTACAGAATGCGCAGCCACAATAGGTTTTGTCAGTCCTCTCCGTTTATAGATACAGGGAAATACAACAATGGTGCGCTCATGTCTTGTAGATGTAGAAACCATCTATCAGACTTCTCTCACAAAGCTTTATTTTTCAAGGAGTGAATGCTCACTGAATCGCAAAGCACGCCAGGTGTGTTGCCTCTGACAGCTGACAGGCAACACCTGTGTGATATCACCAATTAGGGTGTGGCCATGTTAGTGTATGTAAGTTTCAAACCAATGAGTGCTGTACAAGCATTGTTTTAGCTGTCCTGAGTGGAGAGGTGTGCTTTTTAAAATGGCGACAAACATGTATTTTAACTACTTAGAGTCCGTAAACACTCCTGTATTTTTCCCTACAGTTCTGTAACTCCTAATTCTCAGCCTGACCACAGTATTCACAGTTATAACTAACTGCACTGTAGGTCTGCGACTCAAACATGCCCAGCTTTGAAACCAGAATCTGACAAGGCTCTAAATCTAGACTTTGTAAATACTGCCCTCTTGTGGTCAGTCTGTGTCATTGATAGGGATCACATACTTGTTTTCTTCAATCTGATGCAAATCCATTCACATTTTGAACACATTTTCATGCCAAAAAAAGTTAAAACATTCTGTCTTTGTGCATTGGATTTGTGTTAAACTGGAGGGGTGAGGCTGATTCCTGTCACCTAAGTTGTTTCTCTAAGGACTGAAGATAGTGGAGGAGTATTACTCTGAAATGGTAATAGCATGTTAGTGCAATTGTATGCATATTCTAGTCCCCTACTGATATAATTTAATCTTTAATGAAGAGCTAGAAAAGGTGGATAATTGAGTGTGTAAGACCTCTAATACCGGATCCATAGCCAGACTAGTCTGCAACCCACAATTAAAGCTGCCATTGCACAGTGTTAGAGCTAGTTAAACAGATAGTTAAGATCTTTTTAAGTAGGGTTGTATAAGGTACTTATAATTATGAGAGAGTAGACATCAGTCGGCACGCCCCAAGTTTTGAGTGGAAGGCAGGACTACTGCAATGGAAGTTATACAATGTACTGATGTGGATGGGGTCAGCAACAACCACTCAGCCACTTAAGAAATACATTGAAAAACAACAATAACACTTTAAGTGTACCCCATTTTAAGAATACCGTGAATCTACAAGTAATAGCCCAGGATATTATTCCCTTAAATCACTGAAACCAAAAGGCTTATATTTGGGACAGGCCTTTAACTCCTTCCACACAAAACTGTTGCTCAGCAAAGATTAAATATAGAATCAAACTGTTTATTTAAACCAATATGAATGTTACTTCTATAAAAATTAGGCTTCAGATAATATATCAATTATGAATCATTCATTTGATCGAGCTCCGACAGACAGAGCATCAGAGAGAGTTACGGCACCCAGCATACCAACACAGCACAGCTTTATCCTGTTAAAACAAAACTCACAGCTTAGATTAAATTTGAGGAAAAACCCTTCTGATTCTTTTGATCTGAGGACCCTTATGGACTAAAGGAATATGAATAACTTACAGGGTAATTGAGGAATGGACACATAATTGAAGGTAGCCAGCAACCAGTCCAGGTATCTAATTGAGACAGGCCTTTATTTGTCAAAATGTGAAGCCACACCGGGCTTCTAAAGGTGACTGGGCCTTTAATTCAAGTTTTCTGGAATTTGTTTTTTACCGCTTTACTCTACTGTTTTGACAGGTGAGCTGTTAATGGCTTCAGTTCCAGTAAGTTTAGCTTGGAGATTCTGGTCCACTGCTGCTTCGATTAGTTAGCTTGTGTTATTGTGCGACGTTGATGAATATGAACTCACTCCTTTAAATGCCAAAGTCACACAATGACACAAACATTTGAGGCAGCGGCAGTTTAGCAACTTCTGTATTCAGCGATTTTTAATTACTGTTTTACTCAGCAGAGTCTGGCTTTGAAGAGAGTGATTGAACGGCTTCAGTTCCCCGACATAAGTCGCTGACAGAAAGGTGAAGATGTGAAAATGTTCTAAATATGGCGTACACTTAAACTACTACTGTTACTGTCACTGCCTGCTTCTCCGAATTGGGGGCGTGTCAACCAAAGACCCAACAGATATATTAGACTGCATATCGTCTTAGATTTTGGATATTGTTGTATTGTGATGTGACATAAATGTTTTTTCCCTTGTTTTGAAGGCTGAAATATAGTTAAGTGATGTAAATTTATCAACTTTAATTTTTGCCGTAACCCATTTGGTCGTTATATCCACATTATTGATGATTGTCGATCAAAAATCTCATCGAAAAACACAAAACAACAGTCATCCATATATTTTTTTTGCATCAGAGAGGGTATTTGGTCAGAAATATTATGTTCAATTTTGTCTCCCAGTCCTAGCATTGATGAAGTGCTTTTGAGGAGAATTAAAAATAGAGACATATTAGATTTGCAAGAGGTATGATACAACCCATAAAATACTAGGTTTGACAAATCAAAAGTATTTCAGCTACAGGTATGTGTGAGGTATTAAAGACAATACCTGTTTCACTGAATGAGACTGCAGCTGAACCCGTGTTCGTCAGTGAAGGAACAAATAACACACAGCTTTCCGCCTCACTTTATTATTGAAATGTGTCATACAACTCTCAAACAATATTTTCAATTTTACATAAGTACACAGGTAATGTGAATACCAAACAAAAAAACAAAAGAAATAACTTAACCCGAGCCTTTCAAAGTGGCAAACTACTAGATCACACAACAGACTAAATAGCTCGTAAATGAGTTAACCTGAGACCTTTTGTTCACAGTGTAATTAATCGAGCCATTAATCAACATAGCTGCTTCTGTTTGTTTTTTTTTTCCTTTTCGTTTTTCAAAACTACAGTCATTCAACATCTAAAGGACCACTTGATGACCAGCTGGGACTGACTGCCTCCACTTGAAACAAAACACTTTCAAGACTCTGCATAGTGAAAGCAAACTCCTGAAAAGTGACTAAATGTGCAGTCCAAATAATTCAGCATGACCATTTCATTCACAAACAGGACTCATGAGATTTGGTACAGTTTACAGCTTATGGATTTCAGGCACCACTAAAGCAGATGACGGCTGTTTCTAAAGAACAAATAACCAGAAAACATGTTCCGTGTTTAAAACTGGGCTTGTTAATACCAACAGTATCAAAGAACTCCACACTGTGTTACAGATAATCGTGCCACAGGTCAATATGGCCTCAGCAGTAGTTGTTCTGTATCACCAGATCAGTTTGTGTTTAATGTGGTGCCTCCAAACGACCGTGACGCCTGACAAACTCATGTCCATCTAGTTCTACTTCAACTCAAAACATCCGTCTCTGGTCGATAAGACAGCTACGGACAGAGGCTCAGCTGACATGGTAGCTACAGCAGCTTTACAATAAGAACAGTGTCGAGGGCACGACATGAGGTAGACCACTTCTACGTTCACAGGACTTGTTACTGTGGCCTGTTTGTAAACCACTGGGCCCAAGCCATGGCGCTATCAAACAGAAAATCCCCACCCTTCAGTGCCTTGGAAAAGGACAAAAAATAGTGCTTAATCACTGCCTGGACATGAACAGTAAATGAACAGAGCAGCAATTTTTCACACAAATTACATTTTAAGTTTTTACTTTATATATTTTCATGTACTGAAAGCTTACAAATATATTTATGTTATCCCACATACAACTTTTATGTCATACACATTTACAGATATCTGAGCATTAGTGTGGGTCAAACATGGATTAAGCAACAACTCTGAGTGCACACCAGTGAAATAACGTCTGTTAGGAGAGATGATTTGCACTTCTCATTCAAAAAAGAAAACAAATGTACACTAAAGGCGTCGGGCCTGAAATGTCTTTGCAACACAATTTCCCTCTATTCAAAAAAATTGCTAAATCAGGGGAGCCTAGGTACTTTCTTCAGCACAAACCACCTCTCTTTAATCAGTATATTGAATTATTTCAAGACGTTCTCCAAAATAAGGGAGCAGCAAATCTAGAGAGAAGAAGAAAAACACTTTTCATGTTTTCAAATATTAGTACCAGGTAAAACTTTTCAACGATTCTGTTGATGGTTTGAAAATGTTTTCAACCTTTTACCTTGGTGCCACTTTAGTTACTTTTGTCAGTGGTCCCATAGCGTTGATTAGGGAAAGGGCCCGGGAGGTCTCTCCTCTGAAGGTTGGGCAGAGTGGGTAAGTGTTGGTACAGCACAGTTCTGCCCCCTGAGACAAAAACTTTGATGTTAACTCTACACACTGCTACAACATGTGGCTGTAAAGTAACCTCCTCTGAGTATGTGTCCTGAACCTGCTAACCTGTTACATACCTGATCTTGGGTTGGCCAGTCCTCCATGACTGGGGTTGACTGGTGCGCTGTGATAGAGGGATGCCAGGTCATTGGGTGGGTAGGAGCGCAGAAGGTTCATCATGCTCCACTCAGAATCCAAGCCTCCTCCGATAGCTGTAGATGTAGCCTTCAAAGGGCCCAGGGTCTCAGAGACGGTGGATGGGCCCGACATTTGTGGCGGCGTTTTCACACTCCTCCCTGAGATAAGCAGCCTGTTGGACACATTCCCTGCTGGTCCTCTAAAGCCAGGCTTCTCACTGGTGTCAGCTTCCCTGCCTGGAGGTACTGCGTACTTAAATCTCTTGCTGGAAGGTTCACCAAAATCCATCTGAGGGAGGCTCCCAAATCGGCTCGACAGGCACAGCCTGGCAGCGTCCGAGTGCCAGATGACACCACTTCTGGCTGGGTAACTCCTCTCACCGATGCCCACTCTGTCTGGGGGGCCTGGTCGCTCCATGGTGTACTTGCTGCCTGTGTTGGTTTTCCTCATGAGCTCCGTATACCTGGAGGGTTCCTGAATGGGGTGTGTGTCACTGTTATGTGTGTAACGCTGAGTCTCCTGGACAACATCATGTGTGGGTGCATGGATAGGGGACCGCTTGGGTGCATGAGGTGGGTTACTAGGTGTCTTTTCTTGTGGCTTTGCAGCCTGAGGGGGAGGGGACTTGGTTCGACGAGGGTGGCGCCGGTCAAACATCGGAAGCGGGGTGACGTCTTTCCCATCAAGCGCAGGGGGGCAGCCTGTGTAACGTTTTTGTTTCAAACTGCCGTATCCAATCTTTTTCCTGCTGTCTGACTTATCTTTATGAGTGAGCTTTTTGTGCATGATGAGAACCTCTGGGTACATGGTTTTATACGCACAAAACGAACAGGCAATTGGAATTAATCCATTTCTGGGTTCTGCACTGGCAGAGATGGAGAGAGACACTTTTAAGGACAGATTTAATGGGGCCTCAGAGTTCTCAACGTTTATCTCCTCCCTTTCCATCTTCAGGTTAACAGGTACGGGGCACTTTACGACCACATCGTCAGTTGGCGAGTAAGCAGACTTAGCAATTAATTTCTCGTACTCAGCATTCATCTGGACGAGTGGTTTGCCAAGCTTGCTACCTATGCTATCAAATGCGTCCTCTGGTGTTCCACTGGTGCACGATCTGGCTCCGGGAATCCAGAGTTTGGATCTATTCGGAGCAGGATTTTCATTGTCAATTACGTGTTTTCTCTCATTAGGAAAAGGCACTAAAGGCATGGACCTGTTGGAAATGTCCACGTAGGGTTTGTCCTTGTGACGCCGATCCAGGTGGTACTTCAGTGAAGTCTTCTGGGCTGCAGCGTAGTCACAGTAAGCACATTTGAATGGTTTTTCACCTGAAACAAACAGATGTGTACAAGCATAGCTCAAAATATAAGACACAGAATTAGGCCTGCTGTACACAGCTGGGTTAAAGGGTTAGTTCTGATCTTTTGAAGTGGGGTTGTATGAGGTATTTTTAAATACTCAGTCTATTACCTACAGTAGATGTCAGTTAGCACGCCCCCAGTTTGGAGAGGCAGACATGAGTACCGCCATTTGCAGCTTTAACTTGCAGTCAGACAGCGTTCTCTGGCAGGGAAAGGGCTGTCCATCTTTGCTCTCGTCAAAGCCACCAGACTCCATTGACAAAACCAGTCATTTTAGCTTGCTGAACATAGGGGTTCCTGGTCTGCTGCTGCCTCCATCAGTTAGTTGGTTTGTATTACTGTATGACTTCAGTGAATCCAAACTAAAACTCTTAAATGCCAAAGTCACAAAATAACACCAAGAAAATGACTGTTTGAGGCAGCAGTAGACGAGCAGCTCCTGTGTTCAGCTGTGTTAAATTACTGTTTTTCTCAATGGAGTCTGGCTTTGAAGAGAGCGACAGAACAGCCTCAGTTCCCCGTCGAAATGGCCGTTTCATTGCCAAGTAAAGTGATGAAAATATTCTAAATATAGCATACACTGATATTGACATTTTAGGTGACGGTTTTTTTTTTTGACTTTTCCAAATTAGGGGCTTGCCAACCAACATCTAGGCTACTGTATGTAATATACTAACTACGGATAAGTGCCTCATGCAACCTAGGGGTGTGCCATATCATCTCATTCACAATAATACCAGAACAACTTTTAATATCATGTAAGAAATTCATATCGACTTGCTGACACTGACGTCATACTGTTACCCACGGCAACAACAAGCATGGCTGAAAGAGAAATTATTACCGACTCCGCAGTGGCTCCAAAAAGATGAGCAGCCTCAGTAGTGTGGAATAAACTGTGGCGTCCTGAATGTTTTATGAACAGCCCCGGACTTCTCAGACTCTTTTAGTGACTTACAGCTCAGAGGGAACTCATTCAGCAGCTCCTCTGGCAGCAGCACAGCGTCTCTCCCTCTCCTCTTTCGCCGTGCGCACAGGAGTCGGTGTCGTCAAGTGGTTTTATCATAAACCTTTGTTAATGTAAACCTACGTGACGCTCGCGGCTCGACAAAAAACTCCATATATGTGACTGTGTGATAGCTGTGGTATCATAACAGCCTGTCACAGGTTACAGCGTGATGATTAGAGGAGAAATGGCAGAGCATTAAGGTCCAGGTGGAAAAAACAACTCAATCATTTAGGATTTTACTAAACAAAGGAAATCAGCTGTTGATTTATATATATAGATCCCAGGGGATATTTTTTGTATTTACGAGCTGTTTAAATGTGTAATTTGTGGTAGATTTTATTTAGTTGAACCATTAATATTGTGAACAGAATCTGAATCTCACTCTGAGTGAAATGAGAGATCATTTTAGTTTTTACTGAATATTTGAAGCAAACTGTTAAACTATATCACTTATTTTGTTGCAATTCTATTTTCTTAAATTAATATTTTTTTTTACTAATTTCGTTTCGAATATCATTACTGCAAAAAATACCTTGAAATATTGTAATAAAATTTTAGGGCCATATCGCCCACTGCTAATGCAACCCCACTTCAATAGATGTAAACTGACCCTTTGATATATGCAGGCTCATATTCATAAAGGAATCATTCAAGCTAAATGTTTTGTACTCACCTGTGTGGGTCCTCAGGTGAACTGTGAGGTAATAGCTTGATCGGAATGATTTGCCGCAGTAACTGCATCCTTTCGATCTGACTTTTGATCCATCTTCACCTTTGGAAACAGACACAAATAGCAGGTGTTATTATTCCTCCCACCAGCAGAGGGAGCACTTGGTAAAAGAGTTCACTGTCACAATTCCTGAACTACAAAGAAGGCAGTATGAATGAAGCATGTGTGTACCTGGATTTTCTGCCAGTGCTGCCTCCTCAAAGCCCTCCTCGCTGCCCTCCTCTGCCTGCTCAAGTGAGCCCACTCTTGACAACTTCCCATCTACAGAGGAAGTTGGACTCTCTCCACCAGCCCTCTCACGCTTGTGGACCCTGGAGTGGAGCACTAACTGGTGGTAGGTCCTGAAGGTTCTCTGACACTCCTCACAAGTAGTTGGTCTTTCTTTGTCTTTATTTTTTTGCATTAGAGACCTCCGCTGCAGCGCTGCGTTTCCTACCACAGCCTGCTGCTGAGATCTGAGCTCCCTCCCAAGGCCCTCTTTCGCAGCTTTGTCTCCTTGACCCTCAGACCAAATATTCATCTCCTCCTTATCAGAGCTGCATTCTTCATTGTCTGTGCTGGCGTCTAGGCCAATATCTTTAATATTATTTGGACCTACTGCTATCTTTCCCTTTGTAGCAAGTTGCCAGGCCTGGTATGTGTTGAAGGGATCAAGCTGGGGAATCCATTTTGATGATCTCTCATGTTGCAAACTATTTACAGAGGAGCGAGGCATGAGGTTTAGACTGTGAAGGAATGCTTCCTGTTTGTCAAGGGATTCAGTCGTGCCATCCACCTTCTCCTTGTCTTTGTCTTTGCCAGGCTCCACCTCTCTATTGTGTACTTTACTATGTTCAGCCAAGCTGTCATGATCGGGGAAGAAAAACCCACAAACCATGCACATTTTGTAAACTGTGACCACAGGCTCTGAAGCAGGGTCTTGGATGATGCCGTTGATTGTAGCCGGGGTCTCCAGGTCTTGCTGGGCCTTGCTCTTTGGTCCTGGCTTTACATGCATCTTCATGTGGTTCTTGAGGAACCACGGCTCTCTGAAACGCCGTCCGCAGACATTGCAGCAGTAAGTAAAATAGTCCTTGTGCTTCCTCATGTGGGTCTCCAGCTCACTGGCATCTTGCGACACCTGACTGCACACGATACAGCTGTGCACCTCCTCTTTGTCAGCAGCATTCAGGCTGCTCTCTTTGGGGTGGGGCCTCTCTCCTGGGATCCTGAACTCTGCTTCCACTCTGAGCACAGCTGGCTCAAAGAAAGTAGTAGGGTGCTCTGTTAACACGTGGGGTCCTAGCTCATCCTGATGTGTAAAAGTCTGCTCACAGAACATACACGACACACTTCCTCCTGATTGCAACACAGCCTTCTCTGAGTAGGTGGTGTGTGGTGTCATGCTCGAGCCCGGCCCTGGGATGCTTGCATTGTTACTAATAAGAATATCTTGGGCAAGTCCATCTGGGCTCTCCGCAAACGGCGACAGCGAGTGAGTCGGCATTGTCCTACAACAACGCCGTCCAGATTAATGGGAACCTGGAAACAATGGGAGAATGTCTTTAGACTGCTGAGTATCAAAACAGGATCAGGTAGCTGTTACCTAACTTAAGATAAAATCAGTTTAAAATACACCACACGGAGAGAATGGCCTTCCCTTTTAGTGAAACAGGAAATGTATCTTTTTAGCAATCAACTGCACAGACAACTCATTTCCTCTCTGTACAGGGCATTGATAACATATAGAGGCAGCGTTTTCCTTTCTCAAAAGCAGTATCTTTCTTATTATGCATATAAACCTTAACTTGTGAGCTATCAACTGCAGAATTTGGCTAACACACTGACTGTCATTCCTGCTCATATTTAAGTATCTTAAAAACAAATCAGCTACATCATTTCAAAATAAGACTATTAAATGTTGAATAATGCACTGCCACTGAATTAAAAAGCCTACATTTTTCTGGACACACACAACTGTCTTGCGGCTTGATCACACCCAAAATTAAGTCTTAAGCAATGTCTCAAGGACTTATCTTGATTGGCACTGAACATTCAACAACAGCCACACACCTAAGATACAAACTTTTTCATGTTATACCAACCCACAGTCCTCTGCTGCCTCGTTGACTCACACATTGCACGTTTCTACGGTATGCACAGGGCACAGAACACTTTGTTTTACTTTTCCTTTTGACCACTGCCTCTGTGTGGTTTTGCCACAGTAGCTCTTTCAGCATGTATAATGAACTGCTTATGCATATATATATATATGTANGCATATATATATATATATATATATATATATATATATAGAAAGACAGAGAGAGAGTCAAACTTTAAGACAGTCAAATCACACTCTCAGTTTGTTTGGCACCAGGGTGGAGTGACTGGACAAGCAAGTTCAAAAGCTGAAGGCTCATACAAGAGAAAGAGGAGAGAGTGACAACAGCAGAGCACACAGCAGCTCACTATTGTGTATTTGTGTTGTTAATTTACCAAACACATTAATGTGCGTTAAAATATAGTGTTAACAGTTGCAGGCTATTAAAGTTCTCCTGTGTGATACAGATATACATTAGTGCCTTATTTAAATAGCTGTATTAAGTTGTGTGCTATTTGATTAAACCCAGGTGAGCACATGCAACAGTCGATGATAATGACTGGGTGATTTTCTTTAAAGCACACGCATGCTTTGTGCGAGGCAGCGTTAACGTTAGCCACCTTGTTATTCACGCATTCACCCACCAGCCCTCGTTAACGCCACTAACTTTCTGGTGAGACAAGCGGCTCAAAGTCGCAGTTTAACGGTCAACGGCTAATAACCGGAGAGGCTATTACGTGTCTATGTGTGCATAATAAGCGGAGCACGAGGAATGCGGTCACTTCTGCTGAGATCAATATCAATCATGTCGCTGATTGCTCCAAATCAACATAAGAGTAAAGCTAACGTTACCTCACACACGCTCGGGCACAGAGGATGTTGGTTAAATGACAGCAGAGTGGGTTCAAATCGACAAACGGTGTGTACTTACTTATTGATTAGTTTAACGCCACTTTGGAAACTCAGCCCGGATAAAGTTACTTCACAATACGCTAACTCCAGCGCAGGCTCACGCGCACTGTGACGACACCAACGTTAGCAACTCTTTTCTCTCTGTTGTCCCGACTTCGACCAAACTGTAGCAAACTCACCAAACAATACCTACCAACTGAGTTTCCGGATTAATAATGACACTGATACAACGGCCGACTGAGCTCAGCGGAGTTGCTTCTTCATTTCACACACACACTCTCTCTCACACACACACTCACACACACACACACACGGACAGCTCACCTATTCAATTGTTTGAATGTGAATCATATTTGTTCGAGTCCTCTCACTGTGCAGCTGTTGAACTCTCTGACGCGCGCGCCCTCTCGCTTACTCTCTCCAGCGATTCTCAAGGGGAAGATGGAGCGCGTGCACGGCAACCCCAAAAAACCCACAGGGCAGTCACGTGGTCGCGAATAACAGAGGAAAAGGATTGAAGGGGATGATGGGGGAAGATGCCCCTCTGAGGAACAAAGTCAGGTCACTGTAACATTTAATAAATGTTTATGGTTTTTTAAAGAGATGCTATACTGTGACTTTTATGACTTTTTTCCAACATACTATGACCGATTATTTTTTTGATGATTTTTTATTACTTTTTATTATTTTTTTCGACATATTATACTATGACTTTATTATTTTTATGACTTTTAATGATTATTTTTAAGACATTCTATACTATGACTTTTTATGATTTTTTTCAACAAACTGATTTTATTTTTCTGACTTTTTTTTGACATACTATGACAATTATTTTTATTTTTATTATTTTTTAAGACATACTTTACTATGGCTTTATGGGGGTTTTTTCAACATACTATGACTTTATTATTTTTATGACTTTTATTATTTTTTTCAACAAACTATGACTTTATTATTTTTTATGACTTTTAATTATTTTTTTCAACAAACTATGACTTTATTATTTTATGACTTTTGTAATTTTTTAAGACATACTATATTATGAATATTGCTGATTTTTTTTTACCTACTATGACTATTATTTTTATTTTTATCCTTTTCTTAAGACATATTCTACTATGACTTTATTATTTTTATGACTTTGGTTGATTATTTTTAGAAAATACTATACTGTGACCTTTTATGATTTTTTTCAACTTGTGATTACTTTATTATTTTCTATGACTTTTTATGATTTTTTTAAGACATACTAGACTATGACTTGAAAAATGATTCCAGGACTGTTTATGATTTTCTTGACACACTGTGACTTTATTATTTTCTATAACTTTTGATGATTGTATTTCAACATACTTTGACTTTATGACTTTTTATGATTTTTTAGAACATACTATATAATTACTTTTGATTATTTTCCCCGACATACTATGCTATGATTTCATATGATTTATTCTAACAGCACACTATATTATGACTTTTTGATTGTTTCAAGAAAATACTATAGTATGACTTTTAATGATTTTTTTTAATATAATAAAAATATAATTTTAGCATGTACAGGATGATGATGCAGCACTTCCAGCATATCTATGTGTGACCATTAAGCGCAAAAAATGAAAATGCCTACGCTCTCCGCTCACAAACATGTTTTCATTGTCTATAGAACTTTGTATATCCTGAGGGAAATTCTTGTGCCAGAGAATGCTTCAACTTACAGTAACACTAATTACAGTAACCACAATTTACTGTTCACAACCAACGCTAGCAAGCTGTTAAAGTTACAATAATACATATATGACATATGACTACATACCAAATAATCTGACTCAATAAAACTTTGAGGCACAATGCCCCTGGGGGTTTCACCCCCTCTCTAAGGGAGTATCTTGCCCCAAAGGGTCTAACTTTACATTTTTACTTTAAAGGAGAAACATCTTTTTTTTTTCCTAAATTGAATGACTGACAAATCCCCCATTATCACAGATATGTCAAAGCTTTTTATGTACAACTTAGATGACTATTTTCCAGTGACAAAATATTAGATCATTTTACCCTAAAATGATTCAGGTGGAATAAATGTGAGGAATGCAGCAAGTCAGATAAAATGTCATCAATCACTGGAGCACAGCCATTCAACACGTGTTGAGCGTAGCAGTTGTATTACATTTATCATAGTCAGGATTATTGATTTTTAAGCATATTAAGGTAGTTTTCTGTTCTGTACTACTTATATAATATATATTATATAATAATATAATACTTTTGGTTAGGAGAGGAATTAAAGGGGTGGGGTCATCCTACCCTACATAATGTTTATACATGCCAATAAAGAAGGCAACATATAATTAGCTTTTTAATATATATTTTAAACATTATGCAAAGTAACATCTTACAATTCCATTACTGTGAAGTCTATTTTAATGTATTTATTTGTTTATTTTACTGTGATTAGTTCACTGGCTTAAAACTAGCCAGTGTGATAACATGTCTAAAGCTGTTTTATGATATTTAAACTGTCACAGATTGAGTTCCTTATGCTGGCTACAGCCACAAGCTACACAACAACACTGCTTCATATGTAATGCTGCCTTGCACCCACCTTAAGTCGTACCCTTTCTTCCACACTCTCATGTCATGCATCAGCTACCATGTGGAGATGGGGGAGGGGTGCTTCAAACTTTTCACAGTTACATGAGGAGGTTTTTTTCTTTTGCAGAAGCAGGTTGGTTGAGTCATGTAAAATGTCTTCTTCTTCCCATTTATAAAATAGAAATAAGTCAAAGCAGGCCAGTTTTATAATCAGTTTGATTTTGTCTCACCTAAACATAAAGAGGCATTCATGCAAATGTATGTTTGATCTTAAAGAGGCAGGACAGTTTTATTTATAAAGCACATTTAACACATGGCGGTAGGTAGGTAGTTAAAAACAACACAATAAAAGTTCAAATAAAAGGAAGTAGAAGTTAAAACAGTGCAATTAAAGATGAGAGGATAATAAAGCAGTAAACAAATAAGCTAAATTAAAGATTTAAAATTGTATTCAGAATAAAACAATAGTAAGACTGGTTCTGGAAACATTTAGTTAAAAACGCTCGAGAATAAAAAGGTTCTGAGTTTGCATTTTAAGAGTCTAAATGTTTAATACCAGCCTATAATCCTAATAATACAACAGTATGTCGGGGATAATGTAAAGTCACTATCAGATTGTATAGACAGGAAATACCCCTGTCAGAATAACACTCTGATTTTTATGATTTAAAGACTGTCACCTACAGTAGCACCCACAGGCTAATGTGAAGTTAAACAACAGCCCCTCCTCCACCCTTAAACCCTTGCAGACAGACACCAGGCATTGATGGTTGCCTGCAGCCATACATCCCTCAATCAATGAGGATATTCAGCAGACTTCAGTGTACACTCATTACTGAGACACACACACCCTCCCCCCAGTGGCAGCAATGACGGAAAGAGAAAAAAAACTTTATCAGTCATCACTCCCAGCGAGGAAACAGTGAACAAAGACCCAAACCATCTCTCACATTAGGCTGGGCTGTTACCCTGCCTCTTTTTATTATAGTGTTTTGCCTATATATTAAAGCTAATTTTATAATCCTTGTTGTTACCAAACCAGTCAGACCAACGCAGGGTTGTCTTTGTAATGAAAGCACAAGTAGATCCACAGGTTTGTCAAGCACAGCAATGATTATTAAGCACGTGCCAGATGCCAATACAGGCATCATATGGCATTCAAGCATTAAAAAAAGGAGTTAATACACTTAAACAACCTTTAATGTTTATTTCATGTGATCAAATCTTGCGTTTAACAGGCCACATGTTCTCTGAGTGCCAAAAGCGCAAAATAAGACATAATAAGAGTCAGTCATTGACATGCGCTGCCCTAAATTAAAACATTTTCGCACCCCCTGCAACACTCTTATTCAGTTTTTGGTATTCTTGCCTCACCCCGAGATCCTGTTACACAAACAAGTCTAGTATGTTAATCAAAGGCACCACATGTGACACATCGAGGCCTCCCGCTCATTTCCCATTGTTCTGTGGCCACAAAGGCTCTGTGAAAGGCTATCAATCTGGAGAAGCAGTATGATGCCTCCGGATGATGAGATTGCCACGAGATGTTATAGCCCATCATAAAAGAACACCCTCTATGTGTAGGTGGTGGTAGTTTGTGTTTAACAGGACAGGTATTCTTTAACTGGGTTGTTAATTTATCATCAATGCTGCTGCAGTTATTTAATTATGATTCATCCTCTGTGGAGGTAATGACGGCAACAAGTGGGTGAACATTGTTTACTTTTTACTGATTTAATTAACGTCGTCCTATTGTTTGACTTTATGCTAATGTAATTTCTCCTCCACAATCCTGCAAACTCATTGTCTGATTGTATCTCCCCCCCAAAAAAAACACATACATGTATGCATTCAAACCAAAAGCAGTACGTTTTAATTAAAGATAAAGTGGCATCTTTGAAAAAGCCAAATGCGTGAATGAATAATTATGTATTCAGGAGACAGACAGCCTGATAGGAACTGGATCGGCGAATGGGGAAAGGCTGCGGTGGCTTCTTTTTGTCTTGACGTGTCAGGAGCAGCTGACTGCATTGTTCTCCTCCAGATTCACAGCCTGGCTTCTTTCATAATCCTGGTGTCGCTCCTGAGAGACTCTGATAATATATAATCTCCTTTTTTTCACCCCTAGCCGGTGATGTTTATTCAACGCAACCAGCTGTTGTGTTGTTGATCACGGGAGAAATTTTATCAGTCACCAAAAGCATTCCTTTTCTGGGTTCTGTACATGTTTGAAATATTTCTGCTTCTTTCCTGAGGAGAAACTGAGAGAAGGGGGAGGGCTCTTTGTTTGACTCTGCTGCTGCTGTGCTGCTGTCTGTATAACCTTTATTGACTTTTAGACTTTGCCACTAAATAGTAATCTGTATGGACATAGTTACTCATAAAAAACAAAAGACACAAAGAATATAATGTAAGCGAACAGCCACACTTGTTGTCCAGTAATCAGTGGTGCCCCTAAGGGGGGTTCAGGGGGGGCAATTGCTGGCTCCCCCACTGCTAATGTTATTAGCACAAGCCTATGGCATTTTACATTGTATAAATTAGCCTAGCGACTAGCGGACTTTTCCTCTACTCATATAAATCCAGGAAAAACAGCAACATTTAACAAAGATAATGTTACAAAATTCGGCTCCATAACAACTCACAAGGTTCACCGACAAAACAACTGTCTTATACTAAACATGTTTTCCAAACAAATATAACATGCTAACGTTATTAGCACAAGCCTATGGCATTTTACATTGTATAAATTAGCCTAGCAGCTAGCAGACTTTTCCTCTACCCATATGAAGCCAGGATTAATCACACACAAGACTTAAAACTCATAAACTACACTTTAAAAGTGTTGATATGATACATATGAAATGTGCAAATGTAATATATTTGTGGTTTGCTGAAACATAATGCCAACATTTTCTTTTGGTGACTGGGCTGATCTTAAAGATACATATCCGTGAGTCTGAGGTTAACCTAAAATTGTCTGTATTTAGTAGAGATAGCTGCACGAACAAGCCATAATCCACATTCAGCAAGAATGTTTTTAACCTTCAAAATACATTTTGACCAATATTTATTATTATTTATACTGTTTCTGTGGCAGCGCAGTGTATGATATCTTGTTTTGGGCAATGCATGCTATGCTTTCTACGCATTTTTACAGTAGTATCTAACTTATATCTCCTCGGTGCAACTTGCTGTGTTTCTGTTTATACGATGTGCAAGGTACCCTGGGTATGTTGGTTGTTGACGTTCTGGGACACCGTGTCAAGTTCTGCCTGTTACATGCATTGACTTCTTTCAAAATACACTTCTGTTTTCACATGAAATTCAACATTTCCACACAGTCTCTTTTAAAATAAACGCGCTACGCCAGTACAACAATGCAAAATGACGTTTCTTTTATCCTCCAACAACAAATGCATGTGGTCGGGTTTAGGAAGAACAAACAAAACAAAAACAAGGATTTGGCTTTACAACAAACAAACAAACAAACAAACAAACAAGTGTTTGTTAGCATCCACCACCCCTCCCACCGGCCTACTCGGACTTTCGCTGCCTTAACTTTAGTTTTTGTCCCGCCACGTTTCCCCCCTGTATCATGCCAATGTTAAAGTACTTTTTTCATCAGTATCTGACGCTGCAAGTCACTGCCCAAGCGCCGGATTTCAGAGATTTCAGAGTGAGACTGGGTTGTTGCAGTATACTTTTCATGAACCAAACCAAGTCCAAAAAAGAAAATGGACGCACTTTTGCCTTAAACATCTTATAACTTACAATTAAGTATTCTCAAAACACAGCTGACTATATCATCTTTCAGTCGAGGTTAGAACATGATCACATCACTGAATCTGAATATTAAGCAAATGTTTAAACACACAACATCACATGACAGTTATGTTTCAGTATTTTGAAAGGCATCAGAGTAGCTTTAGTAATTCATAGCATTTCTGGCATCAAACCTCGGACACCTTTTGTCCCTCCAGCAGGATGTAACATTCCCCTGAAAAGACCCACAAAAACCAGCCCTAAAAGTCACTTGAGAGCATCTGCATTAGAATGCCTCCCTGACACACAAACACACACGTTGTGCCTGTGCCTGCAGGACCTGCTGATTCACCCTCGCTTTAAGGGGCTCGCCACCATTAATTTGATATCAGATCAAAATCTGTGATTACTGTCTTCTCACCGGCCCGAGGAATTGTTTCACTGTAATGCTTCCTCACAGAACAGATCTGCTAGTAGTGAGCAGTGCTGTGATGCACATTAGTGCTGACAGCAGGCCTCCTGTCAGGCCTCCCTGCCCACTGTTCCCTTGTTCCACCCCCTCTGAGCTCGGTGCATTCACAGAATTGCATGCATTGTCCCGGGATGAACTGCAGCAACATGGTGGTCAAGCAGATCTTGTGCAGCGTGTACAATCTATATGCATTTTAATCTGTATTTCATTGTATTAGTCTGTGATTGTGCACAGAAGGGATTAACCAGCCCTCATGAAATGTGACTGCTTCCAGAGTTGTACAGCAAAGCCTTCCCGTTTAACTCTCACAGTTGTGGTGTTCTGCGTGTACAGGCATGCGGCTGTTATCCTTATCTGCACTGTTTTTTTTTCCAGGATATCCAGATGCATCAGAAGCTGAGTGAATTTCCTAATAAGAGCATAAGAAAGTAAAGTCATCAGGAGCTGGTGGTGAGGCTCAGTTTGGGTGATATAAAGTTTTTCACTTTAAGATAGCAAGTGATGATTTTATGTTTAGTAATGAACCCTTCGCACATACCAGCGATAGTGTCGGCAAAAAAAACGTCACACATTCATCTTAATTTGAAACGATCCTCAGGGGAAAGGACAGACAATGGACCACATGTCTTATACCTTGCAAGCAATACCTCACTTTTTCTCCTTAAGTGCCGTGGCAATTACTTTGATGCACAATTTAAAATGATCACAACTATTATAGAGGGTAATGCACGAAGAGTGTGTCTCATTGATAACAAAGGAGCAGCGTGAGTTATGCCTTCAGGGGCCACGACTCATCACTTAATGGTGGGTGAATGGTGGGTCTCAGACATTACTATCTAAAACACATCCTTCCAAAGGCTGCACACTGTCCTATCCATCACAGGAATTACATCATAAATGGTGAAAGAAGATTTGAGGCCTTCCTTTACCTGAAATATACAATTCCTTAGATCTTGTTTTACATCTTTTATCTCCAAGGTGTCTCGTGGACTCTGAGAAATGTAGATTAGTATTCCACAGTGATGTCCAGCAGTCATCTTTCTGTCTGTCACAGTTACAAATGATGACCTGTGCTGCGGTCAGTTTGCTTTTTTGCAACCATGTCTGTCATTTAACCGTCACTTGCCTGTCAGTGTTACAGATAAACACACAGATGAGTTAGGCTTACAGTATTTGCCTCTACACCCATCAGAGCGAGGTGTGACTCACATGTCACACCTTAGTTCTTTCCCTCGTGTGCATTAAAATAAGTTGGAATAATATTATCATATTATATCATATTTTATTTTTGCTAAACTTGCTCATCCACATATTTTTGGAGTTATTACAGAACCCAGTTATTTTTGATTACATGTCCCCCTTGATATTAAGAACATGTGCATTTGTCTTTCACGGTAAGAAAGTAGCAAAGGAAATTAATGGCATCTCCAGTGTAAAATTACATAGAAAAGGCACAAACTGTTGCATAAAAATGTATCCAAAAATTAAGGGTTTGACCAAGCGGCAACATCTGGGGCTGAAAAATGCAACGTATCCTCACGCAATGGTTCGTATGATATGCTACGAATTAGCGCCCCACACAAGGTGTTACGTACTTAATGTAAAGTTACATACTTCATGTAAAGTTACGGAGGTTAGGTTTAGGCAAATAAACTTACTTTGGTTAGGGTTAAGATAAGAAACATTCTAACAACGTACATTAAAATGACTCAAAGTTCACAGAGTTCCCAACACCAGTCTCCTAGGGTGGTGGTTGCCAACTGAAGGGTCACGGTCTAAAAGTGGGGCATGGGTCCATTCCGAATGGACCTCAAGCGACTTGGGAACATGTCAAGTGTTGTAAAAAACAAACTTCATTTTTAAGTACAGTGAATTTCCAGCACAGAGCTTTTATTTTGAAGTGCTGTTTCCTGTTGTAGAGTGAGTGACTAACAGACAGCTTCTCGACAGAGACAGCAAACTAGCTTTATGACATGTCCAAACGCAAGTATGACGCTGAATATATTAAACTTTGTGGACCTCGAACAAATGACTGAGGAGAAATCTGCACCCCGTTGCTGGACCAGTTGGGAACCACTGTCCTGGGGGAAAGTCCAGTCTTTTGTGACCCATCCACCACCTCAACCTGCTCATGGATTTAAATAAAGACCTGGATACAGCATTTGGGGCAGGATCCCATTCATTCCTATTAAAGGTGCTCAGTGGCGCATGATGATCGACATTGCTTCCAATCTGTGTGGCCCATAGAGCAGGAGCACTAGAGACTTCCGCCAGCCGAACCCACTACTTGCAGTTTCGTGCTCTGTTAACTTGGATAGGGATGAAATGATTCAAATGTGCGGCTCTTCTAGGCTTTTCAGTTGTTATTGGACTGAACGGATGAAATCCCGATGAGAAACACGTCAATTTGCGGGGGTTAAATATATGTGTCTACTAATTTACCAATGTCTCTTTCACATTGTAGGTAAAAAAAAAAGCGTCTTTCTTTACTCCCATCAGCACATTGATCACATAATCGCAGTCTTCCCAAATTCATGGGTTATACACGAATTACTGGCTCATGATTACATAGGATATGTACAAATTTTAGTGCATTACTTTTTGCAGGAGAATGTATGAACAGTTGGTGAGAACAGCCTGAAAACTGAAGCCAACATAAAAGTGCACAAAAACTGCAGTTCCTCAAATGGCCACTTGAGCCTGGCTCCAAAACAGAGTTAACTGACAGCCATGTTAAGATGCCCAACTTTACAGCAGAAATAAACATGTTTACAGCCTGGTCTCTCAGGCAGTGAATTGTTATATACATAACTCACTCATTTACATTTTATTAAGGCTTAAATTTGGACATAATTAAGGGCGGGGCTTCTTTGAGTGATCGGCTGTCGGCGAGGCGTTACCACAGCCTATGAGCCAGATCCACCCCTCGCTCTTCCACAGCTCTACCCTCTCATCCAAATATGGTCACTTCTGGCTCCGAGATCCAAGATGGTGACAGCTAAAATGCCAAATTTCAGGCTTCAGAGAAGGAGTCCACAAACTAGTGGTTGACTACACAGTGGCTATGTCCAATATTTTTACAGTCTATGTGTTTGACGCGTAAAATTTCCTAGGAAAAGACCTCAAACACCCTATTTCATATGTGTCCCCCGTATGTTAAAAACAAAACCTACGCCTTTGCTTGAATAGGTTTCTCCATTTAAGTTTCCAATGATAAAGAACAAAGGAATGGTATACATATTTATTGTCTTCAAGATAGCTGAAGTTACACATACACATATACTTACATATAGGCAAACATAAGCATGATATTAATTGCACATATGCCAAACACAAATGACTAACACCATAAAGACTTCCATTAAATTACATGACACAAAGTGCTGCAATCAAATGAAAAGCTAATCGACTGTGATTTATGACTACTTCAAAACGTACCACGAGGACACATTTGCACAGCGACACCATTCTGCCACCTTAGATGCATTTGTTACACTTACAATCAGTTCCCCACAGAACAGTAAAGATTGTGATTCTCCCATATGGCCCGATACATGACTGTTAGGATACATGTGTTTTAGTCTACATATAGCTTACATAAAGTTAAAAAGTGCAGTTTGTTATACGACCATGCTCCTCTTATCAGCTCTGTTCGGAGCTGTTAATCTTAATTTCATTAAGTACTTTTAACAGTGTCATTTCATATTATCATCTGCGTCGCCACAGCTACGTGATTTCTCCGGTATGAACTGTAAAAATAGATCCTGTGTGTGTGTTTTTAAATGTGTCTGACAAACTAACTGCTGAAAGCAAAGCATGGTACTGTCTACTGATGAAGCCCAGTGTGTTAGGTTGCAAGAACAGACAAAAGTCACATTAAATGTCTGTAGAAAAGGTTTCACACTCACATTGCTATACTTGTCAAGACATTTTTATGACCAAAAATATATATAAATATATATATCTCAACAACCAAGCCTTTGACCGATTCAAATCACCACTTGTTCAACTACCTCCCCACCTTTCTCACAACTTGCTTTTATCCTTCCAGTCACTTTTCCTTCCGTATAGTAACTTCTAAACAGTAACAAAACAAATAAATGTAGTTAAAGTAATTCGATAAGGGTTGAGAGGGAGATGAGAGAGAGGGAGAGAGATAAATATAAAGATTGAGTGAGAGCAGGAAGGAGACAAGGAGTCTGTACAGGGAAACATCATTGTTGGTTTTGGTTTCATTTGGCCTTCTCGGCTGCAGGAGCAACGACGACTGGCTCTGTCTGGACCCCAGCATCTGTCGAGTTACGTTTCTGACCCTGAAATTAAAAGGGAGAAAAAATGTAAATGTTTGTTCGTTACAGCATCAACTAATCTTTTATTATAGGCTGCTGTCAGACCTAGAGTTGTCAGGCTTTGGTCTGAATCAGGGACTCATTTTGTTACAAAGTTGTATAATCGCCTCGAGTTGGTTCGTGTTCTCACGGCAGCATTTACAAGCGGACCAGATCAAATGCCTTGTGTGAGAAAGCTGCTCTTGATTGGTCAGAATTTCCACGTGGGAAAAATCCAGGAAGGATAGCAAACGCTGAAGAAGAGTACACTTGCAAGATAAATGTGACACTTTCTAATGTCACAATGGAGGGACAACTACGCAGGTTGATTTTAGCGCTGCTCATCGTGGACTATATTGCTGTCATTGTTCATTTTAGTCAAACCATACAGTTTGAAAACGAGGCGCGGCTCCAACTAGAAAACAATGTTTTGATGCATTGGATGTGCTGAATGTGCATATTAAGGCAGTACAGGAGGAGGTGCACATTAATAATCCTCCAGGACTGTAACATGCTCATGTTTAACCCAAACAATGTGTCATGTGACTGCAGTTGGTTCACATCCAGGTCGGAACACCTTCTCACCACAAACAAACCGCACCAGAGTTTGTTTGTAACTGGACTGAGAGTCACAGGTATTTATCAGCTCCAGCACCGACTGGCATTGATGGAAACAAACACCTAGGTGAACGTGCTAATTAAGCTCCTTAACTGGGGAGATGCAATGACGCGCTAATACAAAATACCGTCCGTCTCTGCCCAAGCAGCGCTCAAACATTGAGCCAAATTAGTCTGCACTGCATTTAAAAGAGAGACTGAATAAGTAAGATATATAAAAAGAAGTAACCACTGTAAGTTTTCACAGGTTTCCATGCTGTTTTCTTCTGTTTCCTAACCTGATTTCCATCCTGTCTGTGATGTCAAATGTGAAAATGCGAAAATGTGAAATGACCCATTCTACAGCCAGTGTTTGGTTCGTCCAATCTGGACTGCTGTAAAACAACATGATGAACTCGGTGAAGGAGGACCTGCTCTGTATGCAAAGCTCTTAAATAATGGCTGGGAAACAGTCTTTGACCCTATGGGAGCTATGTGCTTTGCAACATATCCTCATACAGCAGTTCATATGATACACTAGGAATTGGCGTCCCACAAATGATGTTACATATTAAACGGAAAGTTACACACTTAACAGAAAGTTACAGAGCTTAGGTTTAGCCAAGTTAGTAATGTTTAGGAGAAAAATGACTCAAACGAAGTTTACTCAGTTCAGAAAACTAGTGTCCTGGGGAAAGTCCTGTGTTTTGTGACCCATCCTGCCTCCTGTCTTGACTGCCTGGGGACACTTCCTTCTTTACTACCATCAGCACATTGGTGATGCGATTGCAGCCTTTCAAAGTACATGAGTCATGCATGTATTACTGGCTCATCATTACGTGGGATGTGTGTGAATTTTGGTGCACTATTGTTCCTAGAAAAACATACAAACATTACATGAAAACAGCCTGGGGGGTATGACACAGGCGCAATGTAACCAGAGCTGCGATGCTGGAGGATTACAGCAGGACAATGGCAGTGGATATACAACAGAATAATTGAATTAAAAAGCATTTGTTCAGTCTTTTATTAAAGATCTTTTCAGTTATTGCAGAATTGTAATTCTCATCCATATCTCTATTTTTTGTATAAAATATATGACGGCCCAGGGCTGGCTGCGGACACCTCAGTGAACTGAATCAATCATCTTTATGTTCTATGATAGTGCTCCAGTTATTGAGCCTTTTGGCAGGTGCAGACCAGATTTTACTGGGCAAGTAAGTAAGAATAATCAGGAAAAAACACTCAAAGTGTGAAAAGTAAAAGAACTCAATGCAGATAAATCAAAAATAAATAAACAAATAAATAAATAAATGAAACCTTTTGAAAAAATAACCCCCCCCCCCCCCCCAAAAAAAAAAAAAA